>NW_027591728.1:0-76440 GCF_964213995.1 Mustelus asterias
GGTCCCCGCCCTCTCGTGCTCTCTCTCTCTCTCCAGGTCCCCGCCTTTCACGCTCTCTCTCTTTCTCTCTCTCTAGGTCCCTGCCCTCTCACGCTCTCTCTCTTTCTCTAGGTTCCTGCCCTCTCGCGCTCTCTCTCTCTCTCTCTAGGTCCCCGCCCTCTTGCGCTCTCTCTCTCTCTCTCTATGTTCCCGCCCTCTCTCTCCTCTCTCTTGGTACCTGCACTGTCGCGCTCTCTCTCTCTCTCGGTCCCCGCCCTCTCGCGCTCTCTCTCTCTCTCTCGGTCCCCGCCCTCTCGCGCTCCCTCTCTCTCTCTCTCTCGGTCCACGTCCTCGCGCTCTCTCTCTCAGGTCCCCGCCCTTTCGCGCTCTCTCTTCTCTCTCCTTCCAGGTCCCCGCCCTTTCGTGCTCTCTCTCTGTCTCTCTCGAGGTCCCCGCCCTTTCGCGCTCTCCCTCTCTCTCTCTCTCGAGGTCTCTGCCCTCTCGCGCCCTCTCTCTCCATAGGTCCTCGCCCTCTCGCGCTCCCTCTCTTTCGCTCTCTCTCTCTCTCTCTCTAGGTCCCCCCGCGCTCCTCCTCTCTCTCGCTCTCTCTCTCTCTCTCTCTAGGTCCCCGCCCTCTCACGCTCCCTCTCTTTCGCTCTCTCTCTCTCTCTCTCTAGGACCCCGCCCTCTCGCGCTCTCTCTCTCTCGCTCTCTCTCTCTCTCTCCCTAGGTCCTCGCGCTCTCCCTCTCTCTCGCTCTCTCTCTCGGTCCACGCCCTCTCGCTCTCCCTCTCTCTCGCTCTCTCTCTCGGTCCACGCCCTCTCGCTCTCCCTCTCTCTCTCGCTCTCTCTCCAGGTCTCCGGCCTTTCGCGCTCTCTCTCTCTCTAGGTCCCTGCCCTCTCGCGCTCTATCTCTCTCTCTCTCTCTAGGTCCCCGCCCTCTCGCGCTCTCTCTCTCTCGAGGTCCCCGCCCTTTCGCGCGCTCTCTCTCTCTCTCCCTAGGTCCCCGCCCTCTCGTGCTCTCTCTCTCCATAGGTCCTCGTCCTCTCGCGCTCCCTCTTTTTCGCTCTCTCTCTCTCTCTCTCCCTAGGTCCTCGTCCTCTCGCGCTCCCTCTTTTTCGCTCTCTCTCTCTCTCCCTAGGTCCCCGCCCTCTCGCGCTCTCTCTCTCCATAGGTCCTCGCCCTCTCGCGCTCCCTCTTTTTCGCTCTCTCTCTCCCTAGGTCCCCGCCCTCTCGCGCTCTCTCTCTCTCTCTCCCTAGGTCCCCGCCCTCTCACGCTCTCTCTCTCTCTCTTGGTCCCCGCCCTCTCGCTGTCCCTCTCTCTCGCTCTCTCTCTCTCTCTCTCGGTCCTCGCACTCTCGCGCTCTCTCTCTCTCTAGGTCCCTTCCCTTTCGCGCTCCCTCCCTCTCTCTCCAGGTCCCTGCCCTCTCGCGCTCTCTCTCTCTCTCGGACCCCGCCCTCTCGCTCTCCCTCTCTCTCGCTCTCTCTCTCTCTCTCTCGGTCCACGTCCTCTCACGCTCTCTCTCTCTCCAGGTCCCCGCCCTTTCGCGCTCTCTCTCTCTCTCTCCAGGTCCCTGCCCTCTCGCGCTCTATCTCTCTCTCCCTCTAGGTCCCCGCCCTCTCGTGCTCTCTCTCTCTCTAGGTCCCCGCCCTTTCGTGCTCTCTCTCTCTCTCTCGAGGTCCCTGCCCTCTCGCGCTCTCTCTCTCCATAGGTCCTCGCCCTCTCCCGCTCCCTCTCTTTCGCTCTCTCTCTCTCCCTCTCCCTCGGTCCCCGCCCTCTCGCGCTCTCTCTCTCTCTAGGTCCCCGCCCTCTTGCTCTCCCTCTCTCTCGCTCTCTCTCTCTCGGTCCACACCCTCTCGCGCTCTCTCTCTCTCTCGGTCCCCGTCCTTTCGCGCTCTCTCTCTCTCTCTCAGTCCCCACCCTCACGCGCTCTCTCTCTCTCCAGGTCCCCACACTCTCGCGCTCTCTCTCTCTCTAGGTCCTCGCCCTCTCGCGCTCTCTCCCTCTCTCGGTCCCCACCCTCTTGCGCTCTCTCTCTCTCTCTCTCGGTCCCCACCCTCTCGCGCTCTCTCTCTCTCTCTCTCTAGGTCCCCACCCTCTCGCGCGCTCTCTCTCTCTCTCTCTCTCTCTAGGTTCCCGCCCTCTCGCGCGCTCTCTCTCTCTCTCTCTAGGACCCCGCCTTCTCGCGCTCTCTCTCTCTCTCTCTCTAGGTCCCTGCCCTCTCGCGCTCTCTCTCTCTCAAGGTCCCTGCCCTCTCGCGCTCTCTCTCTCTCTCTCCATAGGTCCTCGCCCTCTCGCGCTCCCTTTTTTTTGCTCTCTCTCTCTCTCTCTCTCTCGGTCCCTGCCCTCTCGCGCTCTATCTCTCTCTCGGTCCCCGCCCTCTCGCTCTCTCTCTCTCTCGTTCTCTCTCTCTCGGTCCACGCCCTCTCGCGCTCTCTCTCTTGGTCCCCGCCCTTTCGCGCTCCCTCCCTCTCTCTCTAGGTCCCTGCCCACTCGCGCTCTCTCTCTCCCTCGGACCCCGCCCTCACGCTCTCCCTCTCTCTCGCTTTCTCTCTCGGTCCACGTCCTCTCACGCTCTCTCTCTCTCCAGGTCCCCGCCCTTTCGCGCTCTCTCTCTCTAGGTCCCTGCCCTCTCGCGCTCTATCTCTCTCTCTCTCTCTAGGTCCCCGCCCTCTCGCGCTCTCTCTCTCTCTAGGTCCCCGCCCTTTCGCGCTCTCTCTCTCCCTCTCTCTCTAGGTCCCTGCCCACTCGCGCTCTCTCTCTCCCTCGGACCCCGCCCTCACGCTCTCCCTCTCTCTCGCTTTCTCTCTCGGTCCACGTCCTCTCACGCTCTCTCTCTCTCCAGGTCCCCGCCCTTTCGCGCTCTCTCTCTCTAGGTCCCTGCCCTCTCGCGCTCTATCTCTCTCTCTCTCTATAGGTCCCCGCCCTCTCGCGCTCTCTCTCTCTCTAGGTCCCCGCCCTTTCGCGCTCTCTCTCTCTCTCTCTCTCTAGGTCCCCGCCCTCTCGCGCTCTCTCTCTCACTAGGTCCCCAGCCTCTCGCGCTCTCTCTCTCTCTATCTAGATCCCCGCCCTCTCTTCACTCTCGGTCCCTGCCCTCTCGCGCTCTCTCTCTCTCTAGGTACCTGCCCTCTCGCGCTCTCTCTCTCTATCTAGATCCCCGCCCTCTCTCTTACTCTAGGTCCCTGCCCTCCCGCGCTCTCTCTCTCTCTCTCTAGGTCCCTGCCCTCTCGCGCTCTCTCTCTCTCTCTAGGTTCCTGCCCTCTCGCGCTCTCTCTCTCTCTCTAGGTTCCTGCCCTCTCGTGCTCTCTCTCTCTCTCTCTCTCTAGGTTCCTGCCCTTTCGCGCTCTCTCTCTCTCTCTCTCTCTAGGTCCCAGCCCTCTCGCGCTCTCTCTCTCTCTCACTAGGTCCCCAGCCTCTCGCGCTCTCTCTCTCTCTATCTAGATCCCCGCCCTCTCTTCACTCTCGGTCCCTGCCCTCTCGCGCTCTCTCTCTCTCTAGGTACCTGCCCTCTCGCGCTCTCTCTCTCTATCTAGATCCCCGCCCTCTCTCTTACTCTAGGTCCCTGCCCTCCCGCGCTCTCTCTCTCTCTCTCTAGGTCCCTGCCCTCTCGCGCTCTCTCTCTCTCTCTAGGTTCCTGCCCTCTCGCGCTCTCTCTCTCTCTCTAGGTTCCTGCCCTCTCGTGCTCTCTCTCTCTCTCTCTCTCTAGGTTCCTGCCCTCTTGCGCTCTCTCTCTCTCCCTCTCGGTTCCCACCCACTCTCTCGGTCCCTGCACTGTCGCGCTCTCTCTCTCTCTCTAGGTTCCTGCCCTCTCGTGCTCTCTCTCTCTCTCTCTCTCTAGGTTCCTGCCCTCTTGCGCTCTCTCTCTCTCCCTCTCGGTTCCCACCCACTCTCTCGGTCCCTGCCCTCTCGCGCTCTCTCTCTCTCTCTCGGTACCTGCACTGTCGCGTACTCTCTCTCTCTCGGTCCCCGCCCTCTCGCGCTCCCTCTCTCTCGCACTCTCTCTCTCTCTCGCTCTCTCTAGGACCCCGCCCTCTTGCGCTCTCTCTCTCTCTAGGACCCCGCCCTCTCGCGCTCTCTCTCTCTCCAGGTCCCCGCCCTTTCGTGCTCTCTCTCTCGGTCCCTGCCCTCTTGCGCTCTCTCTCTCTCTCTACGTCCCCTCCCTCTCGTGCTCTCTCTGTCTCTCTCTCGGTCCCCGCCCTCTTGCGCTCTCTCTCTCGGTCCCCGCCCTCTGGCGCTCTCTCTCTCTCTCGGTCCCCGCCCTCTTGCGCTCTCTCTCTCTCTCGGTCCCCACCCTCTCGCGCTCTCTCTCTCTCGGTCCCCACCCTCTCGTGCTCTCTCTCTCTCTCTCTCGGTCCCTGCCGTCTCGAGCTCTCTCTCTCTCTCTCTAGGTCCCCGCCCTCCCGCGCTCTCTCTCTCTCTAGGTCCCCGCCTTCTCGCACGCTATCTCTCTCTCTCTCTCTCTCTGGGTTCCCACCCTCTCGCGCTCTCTCTCTCTCTCTCTCGGTCCCCGCCCTTTCGCTCTCTCTCTCTCTCTCTCGGTTCCCGCCCTCTCTCTCTCTCTCTCGGTACCTGCACTGTCGCGCTCTCTCTCTCTCTCGGTCCCCGCCCTCTCGCGCTCTCTCTCTCTCTAGGTCCCCGCCCTCTCGCGCTCTCTCTCTCTCTCGGTCCCCGCCCTCTCGCGCTCTCTCTCTCTCTCGGTCCCCGCCCTCTCGCTCTCTCTCTCTCTAGGTCCCCGCCCTCTCGCGCTCCCTCTCTCTCGCTCTCTCTCTCTCTCTCTCTAGGACCCCGCCCTCTCACGCTCTCTCTCTCTCCAGGTCCCCGCCCTTTCGTGCTCTCTCTCTCTCTCTCTCGGTCCCTGCCCTCTCGCGCTCTCTCTCTCTCGCTCTCGGTCCCCGTCCTCTCGTGCACTCTCTCTGTCTCTCTCTAGGTCCCCGCCCTTTCGCGCTCTCTCTCTCTAGGTCCCCGCCCTCTCGCGCTCTCTCTCTCTCTCTCTATGTAGGTGCCCGCCTTCTTGCGCTCTCTCTCTCTCTCTGGGTTCCCGCCCTCTCTCTCTCTCGGTCCCTGCACTGTCGCGCTCTCTCTCTCTCTCGGTCCCCGCCCTCTCGCGCTCTCTCTCTCTCTAGGTCCCCGCCCTCTCGCGCTCCCTCTCTCTCGCTCTCTCTCTCTCTCTCTCTCTAGGACCCCGCCCTCTCGCGCTCTCTCTCTCTCCAGGTCCCCGCCCTTTCGTGCTCTCTCTCTCTCTCTCTCGGTCCCTGCCCTCTCGCGCTCTCTCTCTCTCACTCTAGGTCCCAGCCCTCTCGCGCTCTCTCTCTCTCACTCTAGGTCCCCGTCCTCTCGTGCTCTCTCTCTGTCTCTCTCTAGGTCCCCGCCCTTTCGTGCTCTCTCTCTCTAGGTCCCCGCCCTCTCGCGCTCTCTCTCTCTCTCTCTCTCTAGGACCCCGCCTTCTCGCGCTCTCTCCCTCTCTCTCTCTCTAGGTCCCCGCCCTCTCGCGCTCTCTCTCTCTCTCTCTAGGTCCCCGCCCTCTCGCGCTCTCTCTCTCTCTCTCTCTCTCTAGGACCCCGCCTTCTCGCGCTCTCTTTTTCTCTCTCTCTAGGTCCCTGCCCTCT
Source organism: Mustelus asterias (assembly GCF_964213995.1). Taxonomy (NCBI): domain Eukaryota; kingdom Metazoa; phylum Chordata; class Chondrichthyes; order Carcharhiniformes; family Triakidae; genus Mustelus; species Mustelus asterias. Next base: position 5,586 of record NW_027591728.1, read on the forward strand.
CGCGCTCTCTCTCTCTCAAGGTCCCTGCCCTCTCGCGCTCTGTCTCTCTCTCTCTCTCTTGGTCCCCGCCCTTCCGCGCTCTCTCTCTCTCTCTCTCTCTTGGTCCCTGCCCTCTTGCGCTCTCTCTCTCTCTCTCTAGGTTCCCGCCCTCTCTCTCCTCTCTCTTGGTACCTGCACTGTCACGCTCTCTCTCTCTCACGCGGTCCACGCCCACTCACGCTCTCTCTCTCTCTCGGACCCCGCCCTCTCGTGCTCCCTCTCTCTCTCTCTCTCTCTCTCGAGGACCCCGCCCTCTCGGGCTCGCTCTCTCTCCAGGTCCCCGCCCTTTCGTGCTCTCTCTCTCTCGGTCCCTGCCCTCTCGCGCTCTCTCTCTCTCCAGGTCCCCGCCCTTTCGTGCTCTCTCTCTCTCAGTCCCTGCCCTCTCGCGCTCTCTCTCTCTCGGTCCCCGCCCTCTCGCGCTCCCTCTCTCTCTCTCTCACTCTAGGTCCCCACCCTCTCGCGCTCTCTCTCTCTGTCTCTCTCTAGGTCCTCGCCCTCTCGCGCTCCCTCTCTTTCGCTCTCTCTCTCTCTCTCTCTAGGTCCCCGCCCTCTCCCGCTCTCTCTTTCTCGCTCTCTCTCTCTCTCTCCCTAGGTCCTCGCGCTCTCTCTCTCTCTCTCTCTAGGTCCCCGCCCTCTCGCTCTCCCTCTCTCTCGCTCTCTCTCTCTCGGTCCACGCCCTCTCGCGCTCTCTCTCTCCAGGTCTCCGCCCTTTCGCGCTCTCTCTCTCTGTAGGTCCCTGCCCTCTCGCGCTCTCTCTCTCTCTCTCTCTCTAGGTCCCCGCCCTCTCGCGCTCTCTCTCTCTCTCGAGGTCCCCGCCCTTTTGCGCTCTCTCTCTCTCTCTCTCTCTCGAGGTCCCTGCCCTCTCGTGCTCTCTCTCTCCATAGCTCCTCGCCCTCTCGCGCTCCCTCTTTTTCGCTCTCTCTCTCTCTCTCCCTCGGTCCCCGCCTTCTCGCGCTCTCTCTCTCCAAAGGTCCGCGCCCTCTCGCGCTCTCTCTCTCCATAGGTCCTCGCCCTCTCGCGCTCCCTCTTTTTCGCTCTCTCTCTCTCCCTAGATCCCCGCCCTCTCGCACTCTCTCTCTCCGTAGGTCCTCGCCCTCTCGCGCTCCCTCTTTTTCGCTCTCTCTCTCTCCCTCGGGCCCCGCCCTCTCGCTCTCTCTCTCTCCCTAGGTCCCCGCCCTCTCGCGCTCTCTCTCTCACTCTAGGTCCCCGCCCTCTCGCTCTCCCTCTCTCTCGCTCTCTCTCTCTCTCTCTCGGTCCACGCCCTCTCGCGCTCTCTCTCTCTCTAGGTCCCCGCCCTTTCGCGCTCCCTCTCTCTCTCTCTAGGTCCCTGCCCTCTCGCGCTCTCTCTCTCTCTCTAGGTCCCCGCCCTCTTGCTCTCCCTCTCTCTCGCTCTCTCTCTCTCGGTCCACGTCCTCTCACGCTCTCTCTCTCTCCAGGTCCCCGCCCTTTCGCGCTCTCTCTCTCTAGGTCCCTGCCCTCTCGCGCTCTATCTCTCTCTCTCTCTCTAGGTCCCCGCCCTCTCGCGCTCTCTCTCTCTCTCTCTCTTTCGAGGTCCCTGCCCTCTCGCGCTCTCTCTCTCCATCGGTCCTCGCCCTCTCGCGCTCCCTCTCTTTCGCTCTCTCTCTCTCCCTCTCCCTCGGTCCCCGCCCTCTCGCGCTCTCTCTCTCTCTAGGTCCCCGCCCTCTCGCTCTCCCTCTCTCTCGCTCTCTCTCTCTCGGTCCACACCCTCTCGCGCTCTCTCTCTCTCTCGGTCCCCGTCCTTTCGCGCTCTCTCTCTCTCTCTCAGTCCCCACCCTCACGCGCTCTCTCTCTCTCCAGGTCCCCACACTCTCGCGCTCTCTCTCTCTCTCTAGGTCCTCGCCCTCTCGCGCTCTCTCCCTCTCTCGGTCCCCACCCTCTTGCGCTCTCTCTCTCTCTCTCGGTCCCCACCCTCTCGCGCTCTCTCTCTCTCTCTCTCTAGGTCCCCACCCTCTCGCTCTCTCTCTCTCTCTCTCTCTAGGTCCCCGCCCTCTCGCGCTCTCTCTCTCTCTCTCTCTCTCTAGGACCCCGCCTTCTCGCGCTCTCTCTCTCTCTCTCTCTAGGTCCCTGCCCTCTCGCGCTCTCTCTCTCTCAAGGTCCCTGCCCTCTCGCGCTCTGTCTCTCTCTCTCTCTCTTGGTCCCCGCCCTTCCGCGCTCTCTCTCTCTCTAGGTCCCCGCCCTCTTGCGCTCTCTCTCTCTCTCTCTAGGTTCCCGCCCTCTCTCTCCTATCTCTTGGTACCTGCACTGTCGCGCTCTCTCTCTCTCTCACGCGGTCCACGCCCTCTCGCGCTCTCTCTCTCTCTCGGACCCCGCCCTCTCGTGCTCCCTCTCTCTCTCTCTCTCGAGGACCCCGCCCTCTCATAGAACATAGAACATAGAAAGCCACAGCACAAACAGGCCCTTCGGCCCACAAGTTGCGCCGATCACATCCCCACCTCTAGGCCTATCTATAGCCCTCAATCCCATTAAATCCCATGTACTCATCCAGAAGTCTCTTAAAAGACCCCAACGAGTTTGCCTCCACCACCACCGACGTCAGCCGATTCCACTCACCCACCACCCTCTGAGTGAAAAACTTACCCCTGACATCCCCCCTGTACCTACCCCCCAGCACCTTAAACCTGTGTCCTCTCGTAGCAACCATTTCAGCCCTTGGAAATAGCCTCTGAGAGTCCACCCTATCCAGACCCCTCAACATCTTGTAAACCTCTATCAGGTCACCTCTCATCCTTCGTCTCTCCAGGGAGAAGAGACCAAGCTCCCTCAACCTATCCTCATAAGGCATGCCCCCCAATCCAGGCAACATCCTTGTAAATCTCCTCTGCACCCTTTCAATGGCTTCAACATCTTTCCTGTAATGAGGTGACCAGAACTGCGCGCAGTACTCCAAGTGGGGTCTAACCAGGGTACTCCAAGTGGGGTCTAACCAGGGTACTCCAAGTGGGGTCTAACCAGGGACCTAGGGAGAGAGAGAGAGCGAAAAAGAGGGAGCGCGAGAGGGCGAGGACCTATGGAGAGAGCTCTCTCTCTCTCCCTAGGTCTCGCGCTCTCTCTCTCTCTCGGACCCCGCCCTCTCGTGCTCCCTCTCTCTCTCTCTCTCGAGGACCCCGCCCTCTCGCGCTCGCTCTCTCTCCAGGTCCCCGCCCTTTCGTGCTCCCTCTCTCTCTCTCTCTCTCTCGAGGACCCCGCCCTCTCGCGCTCTCTCTCTCTCTCGGACCCCGCCCTCTCGTGCTCCCTCTCGCTCTCTCTCACGCGGTCCACGCCCTCTCGCGCTCTCTCGCTCTCTCGGACCCCGCCCTCTCGTGCTCCCTCTCTCTCTCTCGGACCCCGCCCTCTCGTGCTCCCTCTCTCTCTCTCTCTCTCGGTCCCTGCCCTCTCGCGCTCTCTCTCTCTCGGTCCCTGCCCTCTCGCGCTCTCTCTCTCTCGGTCCCCGCCCTCTCGCGCTCCCTCTCTCTCTCTCTCTCGGTCCCTGCCCTCTTGCGCTCTCTCTCTCTCACTCTAGGTCCCCGCCCTCTCGTGCTCTCTCAGTCTCTCTCTGGGTCCCCGCCCTTTCGCGCTCTCTCTCTCTCTCTCGAGGTCCCTGCCCTCTCGCGCTCTCGCTCTCCATAGGTCCTCGCCCTCTCGCGCTCCCTCTCTTTCGCTCTCTCTCTCTCCCTAGGACCCCGCCCTCTCGCGCTCTCTCTCTCTCGCTCTCTCTCTCTCTCTCCCTAGGTCCTCGTGCTCTCTGTCTCTCTCTCTCTAGGTCCCCGTCCTCTCGCTCTCCCTCTCTCTCGCTCTCTCTCTCTCTCTCTCGGTCCACGCCCTCTCGCGCTCTCTCTCTCCAGGTCTCCGCCCTTTCACGCTCTCTCTCTCTCTCTACGTCCCCGCCCTCTCGCGCTCTCTCTCTCTCTCTCTCGAGGTCCCCGCCCTTTTGCGCTCTCTCTCTCTCTCTCTCGAGGTCCCTGCCCTCTCGTGCTCTCTCTCTCCATAGGTCCTCGCCCTCTCGCGCTCCCTCTTTTTCGCTCTCTCTCTCTCTCTCCCTCGGTCCCCGCCTTCTCGCGCTCTCTCTCTCCAAAGGTCCCCGCCCTCTCGCGCTCTCTCTCTCCATAGGTCCTCGCCCTCTCGCGCTCCCTCTTTTTCGCTCTCTCTCTCTCCCTAGGTCCCCGCCCTCTCGCGCTCTCTCTCTCACTCTAGGTCCCCGCCCTCTCGCTCTCCCTCTCTCTCGCTCTCTCGGTCCCCGCCCTTTCGCGCTCCCTCTCTCTCTCTAGGTCCCTGCCCTCTCGCGCTCTCTCTCTCTCTCTAGGTCACCACCCTCTTGCTCTCCCTCTCTCTCGCTCTCTCTCTCTCTCTCTCTCGGTCCACGTCCTCTCACGCTCTCTCTCTCTCCAGGTCCCCGCCCTTCCGCGCTCTCTCTCTCTAGGTCCCTGCCCTCTCGCTCTATCTCTCTCTCTCTCTCTAGGTCCCCGCCCTCTCGCGCTCTCTCTCTCTCTAGGTCCCCGCCCTTTCGCTCTCTCTCTCTCTCTCTCTCTCTTTCGAGGTCCCTGCCCTCTCGCGCTCTCTCTCTCCATAGGTCCTCGCCCTCTCGCGCTCCCTCTCTTTCGCTCTCTCTCTCTCCCTCTCCCTCGGTCCCCGCCCTCTCGCGCTCTCTCTCTCTCTAGGTCCCCGCCCTCTCGCTCTCCCTCTCTCTCGCTCTCTCTCTCTCGGTCCACACCCTCTCGCGCTCTCTCTCTCTCTCGGTCCCCGTCCTTTCGCGCTCTCTCTCTCTCTCTCAGTCCCCACCCTCACGCGCTCTCTCTCTCTCCAGGTCCCCACACTCTCGCGCTCTCTCTCTCTCTCTAGGTCCTCGCCCTCTTGCGCTCTCTCCCTCTCTCGGTCCCCACCCTCTTGCGCTCTCTCTCTCTCTCTCTTGGTCCCCACCCTCTCGCGCTCTCTCTCTCTCTCTCTCTCGGTCCCCACCCTCTCGCGCTCTCTCTCTCTCTCCCTCTCTAGGTCCCTGCCCTCTCGCGGGCTCTCTCTCTCTTTCTCTCTAGGTCCCCGCCCTCTCGTGCTCTCTCTCTCTCTCCAGGTCCCCGCCTTTCACGCTCTCTCTCTTTCTCTCTCTCTAGGTCCCTGCCCTCTCACGCTCTCTCTCTTTCTCTAGGTTCCTGCCCTCTCGCGCTCTCTCTCTCTCTCTCTAGGTCCCCGCCCTCTTGCGCTCTCTCTCTCTCTCTCTAGGTTCCCGCCCTCTCTCTCCTCTCTCTTGGTACCTGCACTGTCGCGCTCTCTCTCTCTCTCGGTCCCCGCCCTCTCGCGCTCTCTCTCTCTCTCTCGGTCCCCGCCCTCTCGCGCTCCCTCTCTCTCTCACTCGAGGACCCCGCCCTCTCGCGCTCTCTCTCTCTCTCCAGGTCCCCGCCCTTTCGTGCTCTCTCTCTGTCTCTCTCGAGGTCCCCGCCCTTTCGCGCTCTCCCTCTCTCTCTCTCTCGAGGTCTCTGCCCTCTCGCGCCCTCTCTCTCCATAGGTCCTCGCCCTCTCGCGCTCCCTCTCTTTCGCTCTCTCTCTCTCTCTCTCTAGGTCCCCGCCCTCTCGCGCTCCCTCTCTCTCGCTCTCTCTCTCTCTCTCTCTAGGTCCCCGCCCTCTCACGCTCCCTCTCTTTTGCTCTCTCTCTCTCTCTCTCTCTAGGACCCCGCCCTCTCGCGCTCTCTCTCTCTCGCTCTCTCTCTCTCTCTCCCTAGGTCCTCGCGCTCTCGCTCTCCCTCTCTCTCGCTCTCTCTCTCGGTCCACGCCCTCTCGCTCTCCCTCTCTCTCGCTCTCTCTCTCGGTCCACGCCCTCTCGCTCTCCCTCTCTCTCTCGCTCTCTCTCCAGGTCTCCGGCCTTTCGCGCTCTCTCTCTCTCTAGGTCCCTGCCCTCTCGCGCTCTATCTCTCTCTCTCTCTCTAGGTCCCCGCCCTCTCGCGCTCTCTCTCTCTCGAGGTCCCCGCCCTTTCGCGCGCTCTCTCTCTCTCTCCCTAGGTCCCCGCCCTCTCGTGCTCTCTCTCTCCATAGGTCCTCGTCCTCTCGCGCTCCCTCTTTTTCGCTCTCTCTCTCTCTCTCTCCCTCGGTCCTCGTCCTCTCGCGCTCCCTCTTTTTCGCTCTCTCTCTCTTTCCCTAGGTCCCCGCCCTCTCGCGCTCTCTCTCTCCATAGGTCCTCGCCCTCTCGCGCTCCCTCTTTTTCGCTCTCTCTCTCCCTAGGTCCCCGCCCTCTCGCGCTCCCTCTTTTTCGCTCTCTCTCTCCCTAGGTCCCCGCCCTCTCGCGCTCTCTCTCTCTCTCTCCCTAGGTCCCCGCCCTCTCGCGCTCTCTCTCTCTCTCTTGGTCCCCGCCCTCTCGCTGTCCCTCTCTCTCGCTCTCTCTCTCTCTCTCTCGGTCCTCGCACTCTCGCGCTCTCTCTCTCTCTAGGTCCCTTCCCTTTCGCGCTCCCTCCCTCTCTCTCCAGGTCCCTGCCCTCTCGCGCTCTCTCTCTCTCTCGGACCCCGCCCTCTCGCTCTCCCTCTCTCTCTCTCTCTCTCTCGGTCCACGTCCTCTCACGCTCTCTCTCTCTCCAGGTCCCCGCCCTTTCGCGCTCTCTCTCTCTCTCTCTAGGTCCCTGCCCTCTCGCGCTCTATCTCTCTCTCTCTCTAGGTCCCCGCCCTCTCGTGCTCTCTCTCTCTCTAGGTCCCCGCCCTTTCGCGCTCTCTCTCTCTCTCTCTCGAGGTCCCTGCCCTCTCGCGCTCTCTCTCTCCATAGGTCCTCGCCCTCTCGCGCTCCCTCTCTTTCGCTCTCTCTCTCTCCCTCTCCCTCGGTCCCCGCCCTCTCGCGCTCTCTCTCTCTCTAGGTCCCCGCCCTCTTGCTCTCCCTCTCTCTCGCTCTCTCTCTCTCGGTCCACACCCTCTCGCGCTCTCTCTCTCTCTCTCGGTCCCCGTCCTTTCGCGCTCTCTCTCTCTCTCTCAGTCCCCACCCTCACGCGCTCTCTCTCTCTCCAGGTCCCCACACTCTCGCGCTCTCTCTCTCTCTAGGTCCTCGCCCTCTCGCGCTCTCTCCCTCTCTCGGTCCCCACCCTCTTGCGCTCTCTCTCTCTCTCTCTCGGTCCCCACCCTCTTGCGCTCTCTCTCTCTCTCTCTCTCTCTAGGTCCCCACCCTCTCGCGCTCTCTCTCTCTCTCTCTCTCTAGGTCCCCGCCCTCTCGCGCGCTCTCTCTCTCTCTCTCTATGACCCCGCCTTCTCGCGCTCTCTCTCTCTCTCTCTCTAGGTCCCTGCCCTCTCGCGCTCTCTCTCTCTCAAGGTCCCTGCCCTCTCGCGCTCTCTCTCTCTCTCTCCATAGGTCCTCGCCCTCTCGCGCTCCCTTTTTTTTGCTCTCTCTCTCTCTCTCTCTCTCTCTCTCGGTCCCTGCCCTCTCGCGCTCTATCTCTCTCTCGGTCCCCGCCCTCTCGCTCTCCCTCTCTCTCGTTCTCTCTCTCTCGGTCCACGCCCTCTCGCGCTCTCTCTCTCTCTTGGTCCCCGCCCTTTCGCGCTCCCTCCCTCTCTCTCTAGGTCCCTGCCCACTCGCGCTCTCTCTCTCTCTCGGACCCCGCCCTCACGCTCTCCCTCTCTCTCGCTCTCTCTCTCTCTCGGTCCACGTCCTCTCACGCTCTCTCTCTCTCCAGGTCCCCGCCCTTTCGCGCTCTCTCTCTCTAGGTCCCTGCCCTCTCGCGCTCTATCTCTCTCTCTCTCTCTAGGTCCCCGCCCTCTCGCGCTCTCTCTCTCTCGAGGTCCCCGCCCTTTCGCGCTCTCTCTCTCCATAGGTCCCCGCCCTCTCGCGCTCTCTCTCTCTCTCTCGAGGTCCTCGCCCTCTCGCGCTCCCTCTCTTTCGCTCTCTCTCTCTCTCCCTAGGTCCCCGCCCTCTCACGCTCTCTCTCACTCGCTCTCTCTCTCCCTCTCCCTAGGTCCCCACCCTCTCGCGCTCTCTCTCTCTCTAGGTCCCCGCCCTCTCGCTCTCCCTCGCTCTCTCTCTCCCTCTCCCTAGGTCCCCGCCCTCTCGCGCTCTCTCTCTCTCTAGGTCCCCGTCCTTTCGCGCTCTCTCTCTCTCTCTCTCTCTAGGTCCCCACCCTCTCGCGCTCTCTCTCTCCAGGTCCCCAACCTCTCGCGCTCTCTCTCTCCAGGTCCCCACCCTCTCCCTCTCTCTCGCTCTCTCTCGGTCCACACCCTCTCGCGCTCTCTCTCTCTCTCGGTCCCCGTCCTTTCGCGCTCTCTCTCTCTCTCTCAGTCCCCACCCTCACGCGCTCTCTCTCTCTCCAGGTCCCCACACTCTCGCGCTCTCTCTCTCTCTAGGTCCTCGCCCTCTCGCGCTCTCTCCCTCTCTCGGTCCCCACCCTCTTGCGCTCTCTCTCTCTCTCTCTTGGTCCCCACCCTCTCGCGCTCTCTCTCTCTCTCTCTCTCGGTCCCCACCCTCTCGCGCTCTCTCTCTCTCTCTCTCTCTAGGTCCCTGCCCTCTCGCGGGCTCTCTCTCTCTTTCTCTCTAGGTCCCCGCCCTCTCGTGCTCTCTCTCTCTCTCTAGGTCCCTGCCCTCTCACGCTCTCTCTCTTTCTCTAGGTTCCTGCCCTCTCGCGCTCTCTCTCTCTAGGTCCCCGCCCTCTTGCGCTCTCTCTCTCTCTCTCTAGGTTCCCGCCCTCTCTCTCCTCTCTCTTGGTTCCTGCACTGTCGCGCTCTCTCTCTCTCTCGGTCCCCGCCCTCTCGCGCTCTCTCTCTCGGGCCCCGCCCTCTCGCGCTCCCTCTCTCTCTCACTCGAGGACCCCGCCCTCTCGCGCTCTCTCTCTCTCTCCAGGTCCCCGCCCTTTCGTGCTCTCTCTCTGTCTCTCTCGAGGTCCCCGCCCTTTCGCGCTCTCTCTCTCTCTCTCTCTCGAGGTCTCTGCCCTCTCGCGCCTCTCTCTCCATAGGTCCTCGCCCTCTCGCGCTCCCTCTCTTTCGCTCTCTCTCTCTCTCTCTCTAGGTCCCCGCCCTCTCGCGCTCCCTCTCTCTCGCTCTCTCTCTCTCTCTCTCTAGGTCCCCGCCCTCTCACGCTCCCTCTCTTTTGCTCTCTCTCTCTCTCTAGGACCCCGCCCTCTCGCGCTCTCTCTCTCTCGCTCTCTCTCTCTCTCTCCCTAGGTCCTCGCGCTCTCGCTCTCCCTCTCTCTCGCTCTCTCTCTCGGTCCACGCCCTCTCGCTCTCCCTCTCTCTCGCTCTCTCTCTCGGTCCACGCCCTCTCGCTCTCCCTCTCTCTCTCGCTCTCTCTCCAGGTCTCCGGCCTTTCGCGCTCTCTCTCTCTCTAGGTCCCTGCCCTCTCGCGCTCTATCTCTCTCTCTCTCTCTAGGTCCCCGCCCTCTCGCGCTCTCTCTCTCTCGAGGTCCCCGCCCTTTCGCGCGCTCTCTCTCTCTCTCCCTAGGTCCCCGCCCTCTCGTGCTCTCTCTCTCCATAGGTCCTCGTCCTCTCGCGCTCCCTCTTTTTCGCTCTCTCTCTCTCTCTCTCCCTAGGTCCTCGTCCTCTCGCGCTCCCTCTTTTTCGCTCTCTCTCTCTCTCCCTAGGTCCCCGCCCTCTCGCGCTCTCTCTCTCCATAGGTCCTCGGCCTCTCGCGCTCCCTCTTTTTCGCTCTCTCTCTCCCTAGGTCCCCGCCCTCTCGCGCTCTCTCTCTCTCTCTCCCTAGGTCCCCGCCCTCTCGCGCTCTCTCTCTCTCTCTTGGTCCCCGCCCTCTCGCTGTCCCTCTCTCTCGCTCTCTCTCTCTCTCTCTCGGTTCTCGCACTCTCGCGCTCTCTCTCTCTCTAGGTCCCTTCCCTTTCGCGCTCCCTCCCTCTCTCTCCAGGTCCCTGCCCTCTCGCGCTCTCTCTCTCTCTCGGACCCCGCCCTCTCGCTCTCCCTCTCTCTCGCTCTCTCTCTTTCTCTCGGTCCCCGCCCTCTCGTGCTCTCTCTCTCTCCAGGTCCCCGCCCTTTCGCGCTCTCTCTCTCTCTCTCTAGGTCCCTGCCCTCTCACGCTCTATCTCTCTCTCTCTCTAGGTCCCCGCCCTCTCGTGCTCTCTCTCTCTCTAGGTCCCCGCCCTTTCGCGCTCTCTCTCTCTCTCTCGAGGTCCCTGCCCTCTCGCGCTCTCTCTCTCCATAGGTCCTCGCCCTCTCGCGCTCCCTCTCTTTCGCTCTCTCTCTCTCCCTCTCCCTCGGTCCCCGCCCTCTCGCGCTCTCTCTCTCTCTAGGTCCCCGCCCTCTAGCTCTCCCTCTCTCTCGCTCTCCCTCTCTCCACACCCTCTCGCGCTCTCTCTCTCTCTCGGTCCCCGTCCTTTCGCGCTCTCTCTCTCTCTCTCAGTCCCCACCCTCACGCGCTCTCTCTCTTCCAGGTCCCCACACTCTCGCGCTCTCTCTCTCTCTAGGTCCTCGCCCTCTCGCGCTCTCTCCCTCTCTCGGTCCCCACCCTCTTGCGCTCTCTCTCTCTCTCTCTCGGTCCCCACCCTCTTGCGCTCTCTCTCTCTCTCTCTCTAGGTCCCCACCCTCTCGCGCTCTCTCTCTCTCTCTCTCTCTAGGTCCCCGCCCTCTCGCGCGCTCTCTCTCTCTCTCTCTAGGACCCCGCCTTCTCGCGCTCTCTCTCTCTCTCTCTCTAGGTCCCTGCCCTCTCGCGCGCTCTCTCTCTCAAGGTCCCTGCCCTCTCGCGCTCTCTCTCTCTCTCTCCATAGGTCCTCGCCCTCTCGCGCTCCCTTTTTTTTGCTCTCTCTCTCTCTCTCTCTCGGTCCCTGCCCTCTCGCGCTCTATCTCTCTCTCGGTCCCCGCCCTCTCGCTCTCCCTCTCTCTCGTTCTCTCTCTCTCGGTCCACGCCCTCTCGCGCTCTCTCTCTCTCTTGGTCCCCGCCCTTTCGCGCTCCCTCCCTCTCTCTCTAGGTCCCTGCCCACTCGCGCTCTCTCTCTCTCTCGGACCCCGCCCTCACGCTCTCCCTCTCTCTCGCTCTCGGTCCACGTCCTCTCACGCTCTCTCTCTCTCCAGGTCCCCGCCCTTTCGCGCTCTCTCTCTCTAGGTCCCTGCCCTCTCGCGCTCTATCTCTCTCTCTCTCTCTAGGTCCCCGCCCTCTCGCGCTCTCTCTCTCTCGAGGTCCCCGCCCTTTCGCGCTCTCTCTCTCCATAGGTCCTCGCCCTCTCGCGCTCTCTCTCTCTCTCGAGGTCCCCGCCCTTTCGCGCTCTCTCTCTCCATAGGTCCCCGCCCTCTCGCGCTCTCTCTCTCTCTCGAGGTCCCTGCCCTCTCGCGCTCTCTCTCTCCATAGGTCCTCGCCCTCTCGCGCTCCCTCTCTTTCGCTCTCTCTCTCTCTCCCTAGGTCCCCGCCCTCTCACGCTCTCTCTCACTCGCTCTCTCTCTCCCTCTCCCTAGGTCCCCGCCCTCTCGCGCTCTCTCTCTCTCTAGGTCCCCGCCCTCTCGCTCTCATTCGCTCTCTCTCTCTCTCTCGGTCCGCGCCCTCTCGCGCTCTCTCTCTCTCTAGGTCCCCGTCCTTTCGCGCTCTCTCTCTCTCTCTCTCTCTAGGTCCCCACCCTCTCGCGCTCTCTCTCTCCAGGTCCCCAACCTCTCGCGCTCTCTCTCTCCAGGTCCCCACCCTCTCTCTCTCTAGGTCCCCACCCTCTCGCGCTCTCTCTCTCCAGGTCCCCACCCTCTCGCGCTCTCTCTCTCTCTAGGTCCTCGCCCTCTCGCGCTCTCTCCCTCTCTCGGTCCCCACCCTCTCGCGCTCTCTCTCTCTAGGTCCCCACCCTCTCGCGCTCTCTCTCTCTCTCTCTCTCTAGGTCCCCGCCCTCTCGCTCTCTCTGTCTCTCTCTCTCAGTCCCCACCCTCTCGCGCTCTCTCTCTCTAGGTCCCCACCCTCTCTCTCACTAGGTCCCCGCCCTCCCGCGTTCTCTCTCTCTCTAGGTCCCCGCCTTCTCGCACGCTATCTCTCTCTCTCTCTCTCTCTGGGTCCCCACCCTCTCGCGCTCTCTCTCGCTCTCTCTCTAGGTCCCCGCCCTCTCACGCTCTCTCTCTCTCTCTCTCACTCTAGGTCCCCGCCTTCTGGCGCTCTCTCTCTCTCTCTCTCGGTACCTGCCCTCTCGCGCTCTCTCTCTCTCACTCTAGGTCCCGCCTTCTTGCGCTCTCTCTCTCTCTCTCTCTCGGTACCTGCCCTCTCGCGCTCTCTCTCTCTCTCTCTCTAGGTCCCCACCCTCTCGCGCTCTCTCTCTCTCTCTGCTAGGTCCCCACCTTCTCCCGCTCTCTCTCTCTCTCTCTCTCTAGGTCCCCACCCTCTCGCGCTCTCTCTCTCTGCTAGGTCCCCACCTTCTCCCGCTCTCTCTCTCTCTCTCTCGGTACCTGCCCTCTCGCGCTCTCTCTCACTCTAGGTCCCCGCCTTGCGCTTGCGCCTCTCTCTCCCTCTCCCTCTCGGTCCCTGCCCTCTCGCGCTCTCTCTCTCTCTCTAGGTCCCCCGCCCTTCCGCGCTCTCTCTCTCTCTCTTCGGTCCCTGCCCTCTCGCGCTCTCTCTCTCTCCAGGTCCCCGCCCTTCCGCGCTCTCTCTCTCTCTCTCGGTCCCTGCCCTCTTGCGCTCTCTCTCTCTCTCTCGGTCCCTGCCCTCTCACGCTCTCTCTCTCTCCAGGTCCCCGCCCTTCCGCGCTCTCTCTCTCTCGGTCCCTGCCCTCTTGCGCTCTCTCTCTCTCTCTCGCTAGGTTCCCGCCCTCTCTCTCTCTCTCTCGGTACCTGCACTGCCGCGCTCTCTCTCTCTCTCGGTCCCCGCCCTCTCGCGCTCTCTCTCTCTCTCTAGGACCCCGCCCTCTCGCGCTCTCTCTCTCTCCAGGTCCCCGCCCTTTCGTGCTCTCCCTCTCTCTCTCTAGGACCCCGCCCTCTCGCGCTCTCTCTCTCTCCAGGTCCCCGCCCTCTCGCGCTCTCTCTCTCTCTAGGTCCCCGCCCTCTCACGCTCCCTCTCTCTCGCTCTCTCTCTCTCTCTCTCTAGGACCCGCCCTCTCGCGCTCTCTCTCTCTCCAGGTCCCCGCCCTTTCGTGCTCTCTCTCTCTCTATCGGTCCCTGCCCTCTCACGCTCTCTCTCTGTCTCTCTCTAGGTCCCCGCCCTTTCGCGTTCTCTCTCTCTCTCCATAGGTCCTCGCCCTCTCGCGCTCCCTCTCTTTCGCTCTCTCTCTCTCTCTCTCCCTCCCTAGGTCCCCGCCCTCTCGCGCTCTCTCTCTCTCTAGGTCCCGCCCTCTCGCTCTTTCTCTCTCTCGCTCTCTCGGTCCACGCCCTCTCGCGCTCTCTCTCTCTCTAGGTCCCTGCCCTTTCGCGCTCTCTCTCTCTCTCTCTAGGTCCCCGCCCTCTCGCTCTTTCTCTCTCTCGCTCTCTCTCTCTCGGTCCACGCCCTCTTGCTCTCTCTCTCTCTCTAGGTCCCCGCCCTCTCGCGTTCTCTCTCTCTCTCTCTCTAGGTCCCCGCCCTCTCGCTCTCCCTCTCTCTCGCTCTCTCTCTCTCTCTCGGTCCACGCCCTCTCGCGCTCTCTCTCTCTCCAGGTCCCCACCCTTTCGCGCTCTCTCTCTCTCTCTAGGTCCCCGCCCTCTCGCTCTCCCTCTCTCTCGCTCTCTCTCTCTCTCTCTAGGTCCCCGCCCTCTCGCTCTCCCTCTCTCTCTCTCTCTCTCTCTCGGTCCACGCCCTTTCACGCTCTCTCTCTCTCTCTAGGTCCCTGCCCTCTCGCGCTCTATCTCTCTCTCTCTCTCTAGGTCCCCGCCCTCTCTCTCTCTCTAGGTCCCTGCCCTTTCGCGCTCTCTCTCTCCATAGGTCCTCGCCCACTCGCGCTCTCTCTCCCTCGCTCTCTCTCTCCCTCTCCCTAGGTCCCCGCCCTCTCTCTCTCTCTAGGTCCCCGCCCTCTCGCTCTCCCTCTCTCTCGCTCTCTCTCTCTCTCTCTAGGTCCCCGCCCTTTCGCGCTCTCTCTCTCTCTCTCTCTAGGTCCCTGCCCTCTCGCGCTCTCTCTCTCTCTCGGTCCCCACCCTCTCGCGCTCTCTCTCTCCAGGTCCCCACCCTCTCGCGCTCTCTCTCGGTACCTGCCCTCTCGCGCTCTCTCTCTCTCTAGGTCCTCGCACTCTCGCACACTCTCTCTCTGTAGGTCCTCGCCCTCTCGCGCACTCTCCCTCTCTCGGTCCCCACCCTCTCGCGCTCTCTCTCTCTCTCTCTCTAGGTCCCCACCTTCTCGCGCTCTCTCTCTCTCTCTCTAGGTCCCCACCCTCTCGCGCTCTCTCTCTCTCTCTCTCTAGGTCCCCGCCCTCTCGCTCTCTCTCTCTCTCGGTCCCCGCCCTCTTGTGCTCTCTCTCTCTCTCTCTCTCGAGGTCCCTGCCGTCTCACGCTCTCTCTCTCTCTCGGTCCCCACCCTCTCGCGCTCTCTCTCCCTCGCTCTCTCTCTCCCTCTCCCTAGGTCCCCGCCCTCTCGCGCTCTCTCTCTCTAGGTCCCCGCCCTCTCGCTCTCCCTCTCGGTCCCCGCCCTTTCGCGCTCTCTCTCTCTCTCTCTCTAGGTCCCTGCCCTCTTGCGCTCTCTCTCTCTCTCTCGGTCCGCACCCTCTCGCGCTCTCTCTCCAGGTCCCCACCCTCTCGCGCTCTCTCTCTCTCTCTAGGTCCCCACCCTATCGCGCTCTCTCTAGCTCTAGGTCCCCACCCTCTCGCGCTCTCTCTCTCTCTCTCTCTCTCTCGGTCCCCGCCCTCTTGCGCTCTCTCTCTCTCTCTCTCGAGGTCCCTGCCGTCTCGCGCTCTCTCTCTCTCTAGGTCCCCACCCTCTCACGCTCTCTCTCTCTCTCTCTAGGTCCCCACCCTCTCGCGCTCTCTCTCTCTCTGGGTCCGCACCCTCTCGCGCTCTCTCTCTCTAGGTCCCCGCCCTCTCACCCTCTCTCTCTCTCTCTAGGTCCCCACCCCCTCACGTTCTCTCTCTTTCTCTCTCTAGGTCCCCGCCCTTTCGCGCTCTCTCTCTCTCTAGGTCCCCGCCTTCTCGCACGCTATCTCTCTCTCTCTCAGGGTCCCCAACCTCTCGCGCTCTCTCTCTCTCTCTCTCTCTATGTCCCCGCCCTCTCACTCTCTCTCTAGGTCCCCGCCCTCTCGCGCTCTCTTTCTCTCTCTCTCTCTCGGTCCCCGCCCTCTCGCGCTCCCTCTCTCTCGCTCTCTCTCTCTCTCTAGGTCCCGGCACACTCTCTCTCTCTCTCTCGGTCCCCACCCTCTCTCTCCAGGTCCCCGCCCTCTCGCGCTCTCTCTCTCTCTCCTCTCTCTGGGTCCCCGCCCTCTCGCGCTGTCTCTCTCTCTCTTGGTACCCGCCCTCTCTTTCTCTCGGTCCCCGCCCTGTCGCGCTCTCTCTCTCTCTCGCTCTCTGGGTCCCCTCCCTCTCGTGCTCTAGGTCCCCACCCTCTCGCGCGCTCTCTCTCTCTCTCTAGGTCCCTGCCCTCTCGTGCTCTCTCTCTCTCTCTCTCTAGGTCCCCACCCTCTCTCTCTAGGTCCCTGCCCTCTCACGCTCTCTCTCTCTCTCTCTCTAGGTCCCTGCCCTCTCGCGCTCTCTCTCTCTCTCTCTCTCTAGGTCCCCGCCCTCTCTCTCTCTCTCTTGGTCCCCGCCCTCTCGCACTCTCTCTCGGTCCCCGCCCTCTCGCACTCTCTCTCGGTCCCCGCCCTCTCTCTCCCTCTCTCTTTAGGTTCCCCCCTCTCGCGCTCTCTCTCTCCTCTCTCTGGGTCCCCGCCCTCTCGCGCTGTCTCTCTCTCTCTCGGTACCCGCCCTCTCTCTCTTTCTCTTGGTCTCTGCCCTCTCGCGCTCTCTCTCTCTCTCTCTCTCTCTCTAGGTTCTCGCGCTCTCTCTCTCTCTAGGTCCCACCCTCTCATGCTCTCTCTCGGTCCCCGCCCTCTCGCGCTATCTCTCTCTCTCTTTAGGTTCTCCCCTCTCGTTCTCTCTCTCTCCTCTCTCTAGGTCCCCGCCCTCTCGCGCTCTCTCTCTCTCGGTACCCGCTCTCTCTCTCTCTCTCTCGGTCCCCGCTCTGTCGCGCTCTCTCTCTCTCTCTAGGTCCCCGCCCTCTCGCGCTCTCTCTCTCTCTAGGTCCCCGCCCTCTCGCCCGCTCTCTCTCTCTCTCCCTCTAGGTCCTCGCGCTCTCTCTCTCTCTCTCTCTCGGTCCCTGCCCTCTCGCTCTCTCGGTCCCCGCCCTCTCATGCTCTCTCTCTCTCTCCCTCTAGGTCCCCGCCCTCTCGCGCTCTCTCTCTCTAGGTCCCCACCCTCTCGCGCTCTCTCTCTCTGTCCCTGCCCTCTCGCTCTCTCTCTCTCTCTCGGTCCCCGCCCTCTCATGCTCTCTCTCTCTAGGTCCCCGCCCTCTCGCGCTCTCTCTCTCTCGGTCCCCACCCTCTCACGCTCTCTCGCTCTCGTTCCCCGTTCTCTCTCTCTCCCTCCACGCTGTCTCTCTTTC
Source organism: Mustelus asterias (assembly GCF_964213995.1). Classification (NCBI taxonomy): domain Eukaryota; kingdom Metazoa; phylum Chordata; class Chondrichthyes; order Carcharhiniformes; family Triakidae; genus Mustelus; species Mustelus asterias. The sequence continues at coordinate 22,002 of NW_027591728.1, forward strand.
TCCTTCAAAGCTGTCTCTCTCTCTCTCTCTCAATCCCCATTGTCTTTCTCTCTCCACCCCTCTGTCTCTTTCGCTCTCTCTGTTGCCTCTGCCTCTCACTCCATTCTCTCGCTCTGTCTCTTTCACTTCTGCATCATTGCTGTTTGTTGAGGTGATTGTCGATGAAACACTCAAGTTTTCACTCGTATTTTGCCTCACTTCACTCTTTCCCTTGATATTCCCTCAGAGCTGGTGATTAAATTTGGGTAACGTTGGCAGCTGTTTGGTTGATCCACAATTCCATAGGAAATAGTGACTATTTAACGTGGTTTCCTTGTTGTGTGAAGGTGCAGGTGTGGGACACAGCTGGACAGGAGCGATTCCGGACCATCACCCAGAGTTACTATCGTAGTGCACATGGAGCATTAATCGCTTATGATATCACCAAACTCTCCTCCTTCAACTCTGTGCCTCACTGGATCAATGAGATTCAGCGATATGGAGCGGCTAATGTTGTCCAGATGTTGATTGGTAAGTTGCCAAGTCAAACTTTAGAATTCCTGTCTGATTGTGACATTGAATTTGAGAATCACAGGCATGAAACATTAACTGTTCCTCTCTCCACGGATGTTGCCACACTTGTATTTCCTGTATTTTCCATATTTTCGTTAGAACCTCATGCCTGCCCACACCCACCTATCAGCTGAGGTCATAAGTCACCAATTAGTTGTAGACGGGACTGAAAATGCAGATTAATCATTACACGGAGAGGGTCAGGGGTCAAGGGTCACTCATCAATAGTCCCATATTGCCCTATCCAACCCTAACCCTCACCTTGTGTATATCTGGGACTGATCTTATTCATAACAATTCTCTGTATTTGGGTTGTGAAGTCACAGGGTCCAAATGAGTTGCCTCCGAGGCTTTTGAGAGAAGAGAGGTTGGAAAGTTCACGTGCTCCTGGACACAACCATCTGTCTTGCTCTGACATGATCCTGGAGAACTTTAAATGAAGCATCCTTCTCCAAAACTGGAATCCGGGCTCAGCTGCAAATTGAAGTTCTGTGAGCAAAACAGATCATTGCCTTGAAACATATCCGCACAATGTCTGAGACACAATTCAGTGATGTGTGGACTATTGATGCAAGCTGATTGACAAAGAGCTGCCAAAGAGAGTTGTTAATAAAATAAAACCCATTGGATTAAAAGAAGAATGCTGTGTGGATACTGAATGGTTTTTCAGACTCGACATAATTATTCAGTGTCTCCCAGGTCTCAATATTTTGATAATTCTAATATAAGAATGGCCTGAACCACAATGTCAAACGTTACAAATGAACTGAACTCAGCAAGGAGCAGATGGCTGATGAAATTGCACTCTGAGAAGTGTGAACTAATGTCCATCGCTGAAGAATAGGCTTTCTTTTATTGTCCCATTAACACATCCTCTTGTCCTCTGCCATTCAGTCTCTCTCCTGCCTGCTTTCCACCCTACCACAGACCTTGCCTTTACTTCTGCATGCTAACTTTCCCTTCCTCTGAACTTTCGTAAAACTTTTTACATCTCAAATATTTCCCAGTTCCAATGAAAATTCATTCATCTGAAACATTCGCCCGAGTCATGGAGCCCTTTAAAAATGGTGGCTGGATCCTCATTCTAGGATTACTGATCCCATTCCTGGGCTGTGTGACTTTCCGCAGTGCCTTTAAATGGTGAAGGCTGTTGCTATCACAATCCAATACCCAGTATTCCCAACATGGCTCGCATCATTGCGGAGATAGGAATATCATGGAGCTGATCCAGGTTTTGAAGGTATCGTGTGCCACAGCCCCTCAAAGGAGCCAGGAATCGTTGCCTATGTGACGAATCGCCATTTCAGTGAGGATCCGTTGTCTCCGTGAGGATCCGTCGTTTCTGTGAGGAGCTGTGAGGCTGGTTTATTATTGTCACATGTACTGGTATGCAGCAAAAAGTATTGTTTCTTGCATGCTATAGAGACAAAGCATACTGTTCATAGAGTACACGGGGAGAAGGAAAGGAGAGGGTGCAGAATGTAGTGTTACAGTCATAGCTAGGGTGTAGAGAAAGATCAGCTTATTATAAGGTAGGTCCATTCAAAAGTCTGATGGCAGCAGGGAAGAAACTGTTCGAGTCGCTTGGTACATGATCTGAGATTTTTGTGGAAGAGACTGGGGGTGATTCTCCCAGCTAGAGCAGTGCAGTGGGCCGGGAGACATAAGCTGAGGCCTTGTAGCGGGCTTCCCGCTGGGAGCCATGGCCTCCACGTGTCTCTGGCTGCCGGATTTCAGGTGTTGCTGATTTGAATATTTAAATTCTAATTTTAATGTCATTAATGGGCCCAGGACTCATTCCTACACCTCCAACCCCCTCCCCCCGCCCGCCAGGAGTTACACTCCAGCGGGGTTTACATCAGGAAACTAACGGGAAGCTGGAAGCCTAACCCTGCTAAAATGAAAGGAGTAAGAAGTTTAACAACACCAGATAAAGTCCAACAGGTTTATTTGGTAGCAAATGCCACTAGCTTTCGGAGCGCTGCTCCTTCATCAGGTGGAGTGGAAAAATGCTCACAAACAGAGCATACAGAGACACAAACTCAATTTACAGAATAATGATTGGAATGCAGTCTTTACAGATAATCAAGTCTTAAAGATACAAACAATGTGAGTGGAGAGAACATTCAGCACAGGTTAAAGAGATGTGTATTGTAATGAGGCTGAGGGAGTTCTTCCACAAACCCCAAGAGGCCAACAGTGAACACAATGAGACAGCCAATGAACCGGAACAGCCGACAGAGAGATCCGCAGTGCATCCGAAGAGGAAAGAGTCGAATTGGACTCCTCCGGAAGGCCGCTGCCCTCGACTTGACATGTATGCCCAAGCCATCAGGAGGTGCGTCAACACCAAATTCATCAGCCGCACTCACAAGATAGCCTCGAACATCACCCAAGAACAACGCAACGCCATCCGCGCTCTCAAGACCAACCGCAACATTGTCATCAAACCAGCAGACAAAGGAGGGGCCATCGTCATACTGAACAGAACGGATTACTGCAAAGAAGTGTACCAACAACCGAACAACGAGGAACACTACAGACAGTTACCTGCAGATCCGACCAAAGAACACACCCGTCAACTCACTCTGATCAAGACCTTTGATCCGGACCTTCAGAGCACCCTCCGTGCTCTCATCCCACGTACTCCCCGCGTTGGAGATCTCTCCTGCCTCCCGAAGATACACAAGGCAAACACACCCGGCCGTCCCATCGTATCGGGCAATGGGACCCTGTGCGAGAACCTCTCCGGCTATGTCGAGGGCATCCTGAAACCCATTGTACAAAGAACCCCCAGCTTTTGTTGCGACACTACGGACTTCCGACAGAAACTCAGCACACATGAAGCAGTTGAACCAGGAGCACTCCTCGTCACAATGGATGTCTCGGCACTCTACACCAGCATCCCCCATGACGATGGCATTGCTGCAACGGCCTCAGTGCTCAGCCGACAACTGCCAGTTTCTAGGTGCAATTTTACAACTCATCCACTTCATCCTGGACCACAATGTCTTCACCTTCAATAACCAGTTCTTCATCCAGACACACGGAACAGCCATGGGGACCAAATTCGCACCTCAATATGCCAACATCTTCATGCACAGGTTCGAACAAGACTTCTTCACCGCACGGGACCTTCAACCGATGCTATACACTAGATACATCGATGACATTTTCTTCCTTTGGACTCATGGTGAACAATCACTGAAACAATTATATGATGACATCAACAAGTTCCATCCCACCATCAGACTCACCATGGACTACTCACCGGAATCGGTTGCATTCTTGGACACGCGCATCTCCATTAAGGACGGTCACCTCAGCACCTCACTGTACCGCAAGCCCACGGATAACCTCACGATGCTCCACTTCTCCAGCTTCCACCCTAAACACGTTAAAGAAGCCATCCCCTACGGACAAGCCCTCCGTATACCCAGGATCTGCTCGGATGAGGAGGATCGCAACAGACACCTCCAGATGCTGAAAGATGCCCTCATAAGAACAGGATATGGCACTTGACTCATCGATCGACAGTTCCGATGCGCCACAGCGAAAAACCGCACCGACCTCCTCAGAAGACAAACACAGGACACGGTGGACAGAGTACCCTTCATCGTCCAGTACTTCCCCGGAGCGGAGAAGCTACGGCATCTCCTCTGGAGCCTTCAACATGTCATTGATGAAGATGAACATCTCGCCAAGGCCATCCCCACACCCCCACTTCTTGCCTTCAAACAACGGCACAACCTCAAACAGACCATTGTCCGCAGCAAACTGCCCAGCCTTCAGTACAGTGACCATGATACCACACAACCCTGCCACAGCAACCTCTGCAAGACATGCCGGATCATCGACACAGATGCCATCATCTCACGTGAGAACACCATCCACCAGGTACACGGTACCTACTCTTGCAACTTGGCCAACATTGTCTACCTGATACGCAGTAAGAAGTTTAACAACACCAGGTTAAAGTCCAACAGGTTTATTTGGTAGCAAAAGCCACACAAGCTTTCGGAGCTGCAAGCCCCTTCTTCAGGTGAGTGGGAATTCTGTTCACAAACAGAGCATATAAAGACACAAACTCAATTTACATGAATAATGGTTGGAATGCGAATACTTACAACTAATCAAGTCTTTAAGAAACAAAACAACATGAGTGGAGAGAGCATCAAGACAGGCTAAAAAGATGTGTATTGTCTCCAGACAAGACAGCCAGTGAAACTCTGTGGGGGTTACAAATAGTGGGACATGAACCCAATATCCCGGTTGAGGCCATCCTCGTGTGTGCGGAACTTGGCTATCAGTTTCTGCTCAGCGACTCTGCGCCATCGTGTGTCGCGAAGGCCGCCTTGGAGAACGCTTACCCGAATATCAGAGGCCGAATGCCCGTGACCGCTGAAGTGCTCCCCAACAGGAAGAGAACAGTCTTGCCTGGTGATTGTCAAGCGGTGTTCATTCATCCGTTGTCGCAGCGTCAAGGGGCAGCGCTCCGAACGCTAGTGGCATTTTCTACCAAATAAACCTGTTGGACTTTAACCTGGTGTTGTTAAACTTCTTAGTGTGTTTACCCCAGTCCAATGCCGGCATCTCCACATCAAAATGAAAGGAGGCCATGGAGGTCCCGTAGGAGGTCAGTGGTAGAGAGAAGGGTGCCCCCTGGGCATTGGCAACTTGGCAGTGCCAACAGGCCCCTGGCACTGCCCAAGGGGCAAAGTGGCAATGCCCAGGGGGCACCTTGGCACTGCCCATTGGGCAGTTCCAAGGGGGCAGGACCAGAGGGTGTGGAGCCTATTGGGGTGGGGCCTCTGGGGCAATTGGTGGGGTTGGGGTATCCTGTTGCCACTCTGCTGTCGGGATTGGTAAAAGAGGGAGTGTGGACAGCAATTGGGGCTGGGCATCAGGGTGGGGGAGAGGGCTGCGGGGGAGGCGGGGTAGGGGCATTGGGGTGTGGTGCTGGCCAGCGATTGAGCTGGCTAGCGATCAGGAGGCCGGCAGTACGGGCTACTGTGTGTGTGCCAATCTCAGCGCTGACAGATCAGCACATGCGCAGTGGCCCACTCAGCACTATGTTGCTGGCCTCTCCAGCAGGTATAGGCCCCGCTCCCTGATTTTTATTGAGATTCACACTAGGGCTCTCTGTGATGCACAGAGTGTGGGAGATTCATTTTGAAAATCCCGCGAAAAAAAGCCAGTGGGATTTACTCCAGTTTTACATAAGTTCGACATTTAGAATTTTTTTGGGAGAATCCCAACCAGTATGTCCAGGATGCATGGAGCCCTTGATTATGCTGGCTGCTTTTCTGAGGCAGTGGGAAGTGTAGACAGAGTCAATGGATGGGTGGCTGGTTTGTGTGATGGACCCTTTGTAACTTCTTGCGGTTTTGGTCAGAGCAGGAGCCAGGAATAATGAGAGGGCCTAAGTGTGGCTGCCTCAGTGTCTCCGCACAATAATGCCACCTCAATCAAAGCTCTGAATCCAGACTGTGTTTTCCTTGTGTCAATGTGGCAGTCTCTGTTGTTGCAGGTAGAAGCAGGTCCTACTGCCTGTAGGACTGCTCTGTGTCCTGGATGTTTTGGTAATTTTTGGCTGCAAACCCTGGGATTAGTTTCTTTGATGTGGAGATGCCGGCGTTGGACTGGGGTAAACACAGTAAGAAGTTTAACAACACCAGGTTAAAGTCCAACAGGTTTATTTGGTAGCAAAAGCCACACAAGCTTTCGAAGCTCTAAGCCCCTTCTTCAGGTGAGTGGGAATTCTGTTCACAAACAGAGTTTATAAAGACACAGACTCAATTTACATGAATAATGGTTGGAATGCGAATACTTACAACTAATCAAGTCTTTAAGAAACAAAACAACATGAGTGGAGAGGGCATCAAGACAGGCTAAAAAGATGTGTATTGTCTCCAGACAAGACAGCCAGTGAAACTCTGCAGGTCCACGCAACTGTGGGCGTTACAAATAGTGTGACATGAACCCAATATCCCGGTTGAGGCCGTCCGCGTGTGTGCGGAACTTGGCTATCAGTTTCTGCTCAGCGACTCTGCGCTGTCGTGTGTCGTGAAGGCCGCCTTGGAGAACGCTTACCCGAATATCAGAGGCCGAATGCCCGTGACTGCTGAAGTGCTCCCCAACAGGAAGAGAACAGTCTTGCCTGGTGATTGTCGAGCGGTGTTCATTCATCCGTTGTCGCAGCGTCTGCATAGTTTCCCCAATGTACCATGCCTCGGGACATCCTTTCTTGCAGCGTATCAGGTAGACAACGTTGGCCGAGTTGCAAGAGTATGTACCGTGTACCTGGTGGATGGTGTTCTCACGTGAGATGATGGCATCTCACATTACATTAGTTACATTACACAATACATTAGTTTCTTTGTCAGGATTGGGAGTTGTGTGTGGAGTTTTCTGTCCATCTGGAGTTCAGATATGTCTGAGCTGCATTGTAGTGGAGTGGCACTGGAAGTTAGGAATGATGTCGGGAAGTTGTTCTTCCTCAGGGGGGTCTCTTACAGTGCAGACCCCTCTTTCTGCCACACTGTTCAACTGTATTTTGGGAAGTTGGTATGGTGCCGGAAGTTGTAAGTGATGGTTGAAGTATTCATTTACAAATGATGGACTGCTATCCAGTGCGGGATGCTGTGGTTTGCAAACATCTCCTTCAATGCTCTCATCATCACCTCTGTTTATCGTGTACAATTGCTCCATCTCGATCCATTGGACCTGGGAATGTCTGGAGATCCGGAATCGAGAATGGAATTGGGAATGGCTGATAGTTTTTGTTTATTGTGGGTTGGCAGTAGAGCCTTAGCTGCTGACCCTGTCCTACAAAGCCAATAGCTGCTTCCTGCAGCGATTCTAGAATCACTGAGCCTATTGTCATCCTTTTCCACTGTCGCACTACAGACCAGGTGCACTCTCTAGGCCTTGTGTGTTGAAAGATTTCTGGTGCAGAGCTGTTTCAGAATGGTAAGTGGTTGAAGCAGAATGTGCCAAAGCAGGTGATGAATGTGATCAGCAATCAAAACTTGCTGTTTAGTGGAGTTGCCAAAAACCATTGCTGACATGAAGCTTTGTAAACACTGTGCTTTTCTGAGATCTTGGTTAGGCTGTTATCCACTGGGAAGATGGAGTGAATGTCTCTCACCATGACTTTATTGAGTTGTGTCAAGTTGATGTGGATACATAGGAGTAGGCCATTCAGCCCCTCGAGCCCACTCCGCCATTCAATAAGATCATGGCTGATCTGTGTCCTGCCCTCAGCCCATATCCCTTGATAGCCCCGCTGAATAAATAGAACATAGAACATAGAACAGTACAGCACAGAACAGGCCCTTCGGCCCACGATGTTGTGCCGAGCTTTGTCTGAAACCCAGATCAAGCTATTTCCTCCCTATCATCCCGAAGTGCTCCATGTGCCTATCCAATAGCTTCTTAAATGTTCCTAAAGGTTCTGACTCCACTATCACTGCAGGCAGTCTATTCCACACCCCAACCACTGAGTAAAAAACCTACCTCGGACATCCTTCCTATATCTCCCACCATGAACCCTATAGTTATGCCCCCGAGTTACCACTCCATTCACCCGAGGAAATAGTCTTTGATCATTCACTCTATCTATCCCCCTCATCATCTTATAAACCTCTATCAAGTCTCCTCTCAACCTCCTCCGCTCCAAAGAGAAAAGCCCAAGTTCCCTCAACCTTTCCTCATAAGACCTACCCTCCAAACCAGGCAGCATCCTGGTAAATCTCCTTTGCGCTCTTTCCAGTGTCTCCACATCCTAAATATTTGTCTATCTCAGACCTAAGCCTAACAATTGAACCAGCATCCACCCTGTTTCACAAAGAGAGTCCAGACCTCCACCACTGTGTGTAGAAATATTTTCTAACATCTCTCCTGAATGGCTTGGCCCCAATTTTTAGGTTATGGCCCCTGGTTCTAAAGCTTTTGATGAATGGAAACAGTTTATCCTTATCCACCCTATAAATCTTTTGTAGATTTCTAGCAGATCACACATCAACCTTCTGAATTTGAGAGAATAAAGCCAGCCTTTTAGATATGAAGGCCAGCATTCCGTTGGCCTTCTTGACTATTTTCTGCACCTGTTCGTGGCATTTTAAGGAGCGATGAATCTGAACCCCCAAATCTCATTGGACATTCACTGAATTGGTGCCTTCTAAAAAATATACTCAGATTTATCCTTTTTTGATCTGAAATGGATAACCTCACACTTGTGTGGTTTGTCAGGCATGACCTACCCTTCATGAATCCATGCTGACTCTCCTGATTAACTGAAATTTCTCAAGGTGATCAGTTACCCTATCCTTGATTAATGACCCTAACAATTTCCCAACACAGACTTAGGACTAACTGGTCTGTAATTCTCTGGGTTCCCTCTGTCACCCTTCTTAATGAGTGGAGTGACATGAGCCAATTTCCACTCTGGGGATGACTTCTCAATCTAGGGAACTCTGAATGGACGGATGGATGGACCCATTTAGATTTGGGATTGGGACCATTCTGACACACCATTTGTGGCAGGTCGGGGGGTGGTGAGTGGGGGGGGGGGGGGGGGGGGGGGGGGCGGGTGCAGGAATGATCCTCATTTTCGTTGTTGCTGCACCTGCTCCATGAGTGAATGGGGTATTTTAATAGGGTGAAGAAGCAGATGAGTTTAAAAACCTCCCTGAGTGTAATCTTGCCTGATCCTCAGTCTCCACAATCTGGTTTCAGGACTTCCTTTTTAAGTTTGGAACAGCCCCTTGTTGGTTGACCTTATCAATTTTCTGGAGGAGATTGGGTTTAAAAGTGGACATTCTTGGTTGTGGCGACAAATATGATCTCTCGTACTCTTTTGTCTTCATCTAAGTGTCGCCTGCCGATGACTTTTCACCGGGTTGTGTTGAGGTGCAATGGGAAATCTTGAGGTACAGGAGCTCTCAGAAAATGTGTTGGTCGTATCATTTCTAAATCAACTATTACATTCTTTTTCCAATGTATTCAGAATTTCTGTCCCAAATGTCAGTAAAATCATCATCAAATCATAGACACACTACAGTACAGAAAGAGGCCATTCGGCCCATCGAGTCTGCACCGACCACAAACCCACCCAGGCCCTACCCCCATATCCCTACATATTTACCCACTAATCCCTCTAACCTATGCATCTCAGGACACTAAGGGCAATTTTTAGCATGGCCAATCAACCTAACCCGCACATCTTTGGACTGTGGGAGGAAACCGGAGCACCCCAAAGAAACCCACGCAGACACGAGGAGAATGTGCAAACTCCACACAGTTTCCACCTTTGTTTTACCTGTGATGAGAACGTCATCCAGATAAATGGCCACCTGAGGTAGACCTTGTAAGATGCTCTCCATTGTTCTAGAACATAGAACATAGAAAAGCTACAGCACAAACAGGCCCTTCGGCCCACAAGTTGCGCCAAACATGTCCTTACCTACTAGGCTTACCTATAACCCTCTATCTTACTAACTTCCATGAACTTATCCAAAAGTCTCTTAAAAAAGAAGAGAATTGTTCTCTGGAAGTTTGCGCAGGCCGACAATACCCCAAAATATTGATTGTGTTGATAGAGGCTCTTATCGATGGTGGAATATATCTGTGAATTTTCATCCAGCTGCAACTGCAAATAAATATGACTCGTATCTAATTTTTGAGAATAAGAGTCCCCTGCCAACTTAGCATACAAATCCTCAATCCAGGGAATTTGATATTTATCCATCTGTGAACCATCTGGCTTCAAAACAGGTGCTGTCCATTCCACAAACTGAACAAGTTTTATAATACCTTCTCATTCCAGTCCCCTAATTTCTGTTTCCATTTTTTTCCTTAAAGCAAACGATACCGGGCAGGCCTTGCAAAATTGCAGGACTGCGTCCTGGTCAACATGTAAGGTGGCCTTGGCTCCTTTTATGGCTCCTCGCCCTTCTCGGAAAACCTCCGGGTATTTGAACAGGACTTCACTCGAGTGACCATTTTCTATCTGGAAGATGTTACCAAATCCAGGTGGATTTCTCTCAATCAGTTTTGCTCCATTAGGCTCAGACCCGAACCCTCCATTTCCATTAATGGTAACCAAACCAGTTGCCTTTTGTAAGAGACAGGAACAAAGGTTGTAGCCAAAACTCCCAGAGATTGCCCTGTAAAAGTTCTCAGTTTTGCCAAAATCTTATTTAAAGTTAAGGGTTGGTGTTCAGTGTGAATTGCACTGAACACTGATTCTCCAACCACCGATATGGCTGTGCCTGTAACGACCTCCATTAATGCTGGCTGTCCATTTAATCTTAACAGTTATCGTAATTGGTTCCAATTTAGACATTGCTATGCAGTTTAATTATTCCATGTCGGATGGAGGTGAACCTTCCAGGATGTGCACTCTCGTGGACACCAGCCTACATGTCATTTTCCTAAATCTAGGTCTTGAAGGCTTACTTTGCTGCTCCAACTCTGCATATCAGCAACAATGCCTTGCCGGGTGAGATTCTGAAGGGATTATTGACTGTCTGGTCAAGGCTTTGCTTTGGGGCTGTACTTGGGCAGACCTGGGTTTATATATATCTGGATACTTCCGGGTGGGGGGGCTGGGGGGGTGGGGGTGGGGTGCAGGGGTGGCTATGTAATCTCCTGCACTCAAATGGTAGTCACCGGATTCAGTTGAATTGGCCTGGGTGTTGACTTCCTTCCAACTCATATGTCCCACTTGCAGCATTTTGCAATGATAAGGCCAGCTGTAGCGACAGTTGAAGTCCAAGCATCAGCTAATAGGCATTTTTGGATAGTTACATTATTTATCCCACATACCAAAGGGTCTCTTAGCATCTTAGTAAGCGTCACACCAAATTCACATGCTTCCACCAGTCATCTCAACCTTGTTAGGAAACCCGTAACGGACTCCCCATCTCTTGGAGTGCCGAATAAAACCGGTATCTTCTCGGGATCAGAGGTGGCTTAGGATCATAAGATTCCCTCAATAGGTCGGCCAATTCCTGGAAGGTTTGGTATCTTGTGCTTCTGGGAAAGTTATGCTATGAATAATGGCAAATGCTGACAGTCAACAAGCAGTCAGAAGAAAGATGCTTTGCATCTGCCACAATGTCATTAGCCTTAAAAAAGTAACACATGCGTTCCACTTATCGGGTCCAGTTCTCCACAGCAAGTTCAACAGAGTCCAGTTTCCCAAACAGAGGCATGATGCCTGAAAATGGCTTACCCCAAGCGAACCCAGCTGTTAGCGAGCAAGTTCTTTAGGGTCGTTCTTTTTTCTTGTCACCACTGAAATAACCTCTCAGAGGCCGGTGTCCCTTTACCAGATTCCCTTCATTTACAAACTCTATTCAACTCCTAGAATGCTTCAGGTAAAAGGTCAGAGTCAGAAGTGCCTGTGGACCTGACATATTTATAAGCAGATGAGACTCCCTGATTGGACAGGCAATTCTGACCTCAATCAGGGACGTATTTTTGTATTCAACCAAATAAAACAAAATCAACTTAACTTGGGGACAACTCAAAAAGGACAGCTCCCTAAAAGGAGGGAAACCACCGGAGACAAAAGACAAAGGAAAGGAAACTTAAAACATCAAATTAAAATGTGATTAAAGGGGTCAATAATACACCCCAGTTCCTGCGGTGCCCAGCGGGCACAGAAGGCGTCAACTGTGCCCTCAGACACCGCATGATCCCTCTCCAGGGACACCTGGCCATGAACGTGGCCGCGGTAGAGGGACTGACAGTCGGGTTGGGCGACCCCCTTGAAGGAACACCTTGCCAGGCCCAGGAGCAGGTTGACTTCAATCAGGGAGCTCATACTCCAGGAAGCCAACCTCATGGACCTCACTGAAGTCACTACAGGGGATTGGATAATTCCAAACGTTATACCCTTGTTCAAAAAGGAGTGCAAGGATAAAGCCGGCAACTACACACCAATCAGTTTGGCTTCAGTGGTAGGAAAACATCAGGAAACAATAACTTGGGACAAAACAAACAATCATTTAGACAGATGCAGGATAATTAAGGAAAGCTAGCATGGGTTCATTGAGGGAAAATCATGTTTAACTAATTTTCTGGAAATTTTTTAATGAGGTAACAACAAAAGGTTGATGAGGACAATGCTGTTGATGTGATGTATATGGATTTTTAAAAGGGATTTGATACAACGTCACACAACAGTGGTTGTGGGGTGACACAGTGGTTAGCACTGCTGCCTCACAGCGTTAGGGACCTCCACCCAAGGCCAGAATCGAACCCGGGTCCCTGGCGAAAGAAATTGTTTCCTGTCGGGCTGTGGGGTATGAGCCGGGGAATAGGATTAATTTAATTTCACACTGACAGGATGGTTGGAATGGCCTCATTTCCTGCTGATTCTCTCCGATCATTCTCTAGGATCTGGAACTAATATTGAGCTTCCCTCCTGTCTCTGTTTAGGTAACAAAGCTGATCTAAAGGAAAAGCGTGAGGTCCCATTCGAGGAAGCCTGCAATGTAGCTGAGAAATTTGGACTGTTGGCCGTGCTGGAGACATCAGCCAAAGAAGCACAGAACGTTGATGAGGCTTTCCTGCTGATAACTCGGGAGCTGCTGGCAAGGAATGGCCTCCACTTATCCAGTGAGAGCTCTCGGAGTACCCTCCAGCTGGACTCACGGCCAGTCAATACCACACTGACCACTGAGAGTCGATCCTGCTCCTGTTCACCACATTGAGCAACATGCTTCCAATCAGTGGTGGATTCTGGAGTTTGGATCCTGCAATATGACAGGCCTCCAGAATGACATGATAATTTTCCTGGTGGAAACCTGTAGAAATATCAGTCTCTTTTCTCAACTCAGCTTCAGTGGAGATGCAATGGCTACTCAGTGATTGCTGTTCTGGACTTGTTCAGCAACCTCAACACAGCATCTGGCGAAAGTACATGTCATTTCTGGGGGTTTAACTGAGAACATTCTGTAAGATAAGGAACGACAGAGTCACTGTAGCTGTGAATTCTGCAGCTTGGTGTACATTCATTCAGATCTGATCCCTAAGATGTGACTGCTGCTGTAACTCAGCAATCAGTGTGAGGAACTTTCAAAATAAACTCAAATCACCTACGTTCCAATGGCTTCTTTGTGTTCTTCTCTCAACTTTACCTGCCAAAAGTGCAGCACTCCCTCAGGACTGACTCTCTGACAGTGCAGTACTCCTGCAGTACTGAACTCTGACAGTGCAGGGCTCCCTCAGTACTGACTTTCTGACTGCAGTACTCTGTCAGTATAGACCCTCTGACAGTGCAGCACTCCCTCGGTACTGACCCTCTGGCAATGCAGCACTCCTACAGTACTGAGCATGTGACAGTGCAGCACTCCCTCAGTACTGACCCTCAGCTATACAGCGCGCTCTCAGTACTGCCCCTTTGACAGTGCAGCACTCCGGCAGTACTGAGCACGTGACAGTGCAGCACTCCATCTGTACTGAACTTCTTACAATGCAGCTCTCCTACAGTACTGACCCTCTGACTGTGCAGTGCTCTCAGTACGGATTCTCTGACAATTCAGCACTCTCTCAGTACTTCCCCTCTGACAGTTAAACCCTGTGTTGTTAAACTTCTTACAGTGAAGCACTCCTGCAGTGATGATCCTGCAACAGTGCAGCTCTCCCTCAGTACTGAACTTCTTGCAGTGCAGCTTTCCCTCAGTACTGACCCTCTGACAATGCAGCGCTCCCTCAGTACTGACCCTCAGCTGTGCAGCACGCTCTCAGTACTGACCCTCTGACAATGCAGCGCTCCCTCAGTACTGACCCTCAGCTGTGCAGCACGCTCTCAGTACTGACCCTCTGACAGTACAGCACTCCCTCAGTACTGACCCTCAGCTGTGCAGCACGCTCTCAGTACTGACCCTCTGACAGTGCAGCGCTCCCTCAGTACTGACCCTCAGCTGTGCAGCACGCTCTCAGTACTGACCCTCTGACAGTGCAGCGCTCCCTCAGTACTGACCCTCAGCTGTGCAGCACGCTCTCAGTACTGACCCTCTGACAGTACAGCACTCCCTCAGTACTGACCCTCAGCTGTGCAGCACGCTCTCAGTACTGACCCTCTGACAGTGCAGCGCTCCCTCAGTACTGACCCTCAGCTGCGCAGCACGCTCTCAGTACTGACCCTCTGACAGTACAGCACTCCCTCAGTACTGACCCTCAGCTGTGCAGCACGCTCTCAGTACTGACCCTCTGACAGTGCAGCGCTCCCTCAGTACTGACCCTCAGCTGTGCAGCACGCTCTCAGTACTGACCCTCTGACAGTACAGCACTCCCTCAGTACTGACCCTCAGCTGTGCAGCACGCTCTCAGTACTGACCCTCTGACAGTGCAGCGCTCCCTCAGTACTGACCCTCAGCTGTGCAGCACGCTCTCAGTACTGACCCTCTGACAGTGCAGCACTCCTGCAGTACTGAGCATGTGACAGTGCAGCACTCCCTCAGCACTGACTTTCTGACTGTGCAGTACTCTGTCAGTATAGACCCTCTGACAGTGCAGCACTCCCTCGGTACTGACCCTCTGGTAATGCAGCACTCCCGCAGTATTCAGTCTCAGACAGTGCAGCACTCCCTCAGCACTCGTACTGAGTATTCGAATGCTCGTAGCATTCAAAACAAGGTAAATGAGTTGACGGCACATATCATTGCGAATGAGTATGATTTGGCGGCCATTACAGAGACATGATAGCAGGAGGTCACGACTGGGAGTTGAATATCCAGGGGTATCAGACTGTTCGGAGGGACCGACAGGAAGGTAAGGGAGGTGGTGTAGCTCTGATATTTAAGGATGATATCAGGGCGGTAGTGAGAGATGATATAGGTTCTATGGGAAAACAGGTTGAATCCATTTGGGTGGAAATTAGAAATAGGAGAAAAAGTCACTGAAAGGCGTAGTCTATCGGCCACCAAATAATGACATCATGGTGGGGCGAGAAATAAACAAAGAAATAACTGATGCATGTAAAACTGGTACAGCAATTATCATGGAGGATTTTAATCTTCATGTCAATTGGTCAAACCAGTTCGGTCAAGGCAGCCTTGAGAAAGAGTTCATAGAATGTATCCGCGATAGCTTCCTTGAACAGTATGTAACGGAACCGACACAGGAGCAAACTATCCTAGATCTGGTCCTGTGTAATGAGACGGGAATAATTAATGATCTTGCAGTTAGGGATCCTCTTAGAAGAAGCGATCACAGTATGGTTGAATTTAAAATACAGATGGAGCGTGAGAAGGTAAAATCCAATACCAGTGTCTTGGTGCTTAAACAAAGGAGACTATAAAGGGATGAGGGAGGAGTTGGCTAAGGTAGACTGGGAGCAAAAACTTTATGGTGGCACAATTGAGGAACAGTGGAGGATTTTCAAAGCGATCTTTCACAGTGCTCAGCAAAAGTATATACCAGTGATAAGGAAGGACTGTAGAAAAAGAGATAATCAGCGATGGATATCTAAGGAAATAAAGGAGAGATCAAATTGAAAGAAAATGCATACAAAGTGGCAAAGATTAGTGGGAACGTAGAGGATTGGGAAATCGTTAAAGGTTAGTAGAAAGCCACGAAAAAAGCGATAAAGAAAAGTAAGATGGATTATGAGAGTAAACTAGCTCAGAATATAAAAGCCGATAGCAAAAGTTTCTCCAAATATATAAAATGAAAAAGAGTGGCTAAAGTAAACATTGGTCCTTTAGAGGATGAGAAGGGGAATGTAATAACTGGAAATGAGAAAATGTCTGAGGCATTGAACAGGTATTTTGTGTCGGTCTTCACAGTGGAAGACACAAACAACATGCCATAAATTGATGACAGGAAGGCTATGGCAGGTGAGAACCTAGAAACTATCATTATCACGAAAGAGGTAGTGTTGGGCAAGTTAATGGGGCAAAAACAAAGAACAGTACAGCACAGGAAACAGGCCCTTCGGCCCTCCAAGCCTGTGCCGCTCATTGGTCCAACTAGACCATTCATTTGTATCCCTCCATTCCAAGAATGCTCATGTGACTATCCAGGTAAGTCTTAAACGATGTCAGCGTGCCTGCCTCCACCACCCTACTTGGCAGCGCATTCCAGGCCCCCACCACCCTCTGTGTAAAAAACATCCCTCTGATATCTGAGTTATACCTCGCCCCTCTCAGCTTGAGCCCGTGACCCCTTGTGATCGTCACCTCCGACCTGGGAAAAAGGCTTCCCACTGTTCACCCTATCTATACCCTTCATAATCTTGTACACCTCTATTAGGTCTCCCCTCATTCTCCGTCTTTCCAGGGAGAACAAGCCCAGTTTACCCAATCTCTCCTAATAGCTAAGACCCTCCATACCAGGCAACATCCTGGTAAACCTTCTCTGCACTCTCTCTAACGCCTCCACGTCCTTCTGGTAGTGCGGCGACCAGAACTGGACGCAGTACTGCAAATGTGGCCTAACCAGCGTTCTAAACAGCTGCATCATCAGACTCCAGCTTTTATACTCTATACCCCGTCCTATAAAGGCAAGCATACTATATGCCTTCTTCTTCTGTATGGGCGGCACGGTAGCACAGTGGTTAGCACTGCTGCTTCACAGCTCCAGGGTCCTGGGTTCGATTCCCGGCTCCACACTGTCTGTGTGGAGTTTGCACATTCTCCCTGTGTCTGCGGGGGTTTCCTCCGGGTGCTCCGGTTTCCTCCCACAGTCCAAAGATGTGCGGGTTAGGTTGATTGGCCATGCTAAAAAATTGCCCCTTAGTGTCCTGAGATGTGTAGGTTAGAGGGATTAGCGGGTAAATATGTAGGGATATGGGGGTAGGGCCTGGGTGGGATTGTGGTCGGTGCAGACTCGATGGGCCGAATGGCCTCCTTCTGCACTGTAGGATTTCTATGATTTCTATGATTTCTATGATTTCACCACCTTCTCCACCTGTGCTGCCACCTTTAAAGATTTGTGGACTTGCACACCTAGGTCCCTCTGTGTTTCTATACTCCTGATGGCTCTGCCATTTGTTGTGTAACTCCCCCCTATATTAGTTCTTCCAAAATGCATCACTTCGCATTTATCCGGATTAAATTCCATCTGCCATTTCTCCGCCCAATTTTCCAGCCTATCTATATCCTGCTGTATTGTCCGACAATAAA
Source organism: Mustelus asterias (assembly GCF_964213995.1). Taxonomy (NCBI): domain Eukaryota; kingdom Metazoa; phylum Chordata; class Chondrichthyes; order Carcharhiniformes; family Triakidae; genus Mustelus; species Mustelus asterias. The sequence continues at coordinate 39,695 of NW_027591728.1, forward strand.
GGTAGACAAGTCTCCTGGTCCTGATGGAATGCATCCCAAAAGAGATGGCGGGAGAAATAGCAAATGCACGAGTGGTAATTTACCAAAATTCGCTGGACTCTGGGGTGGTTCCCGCAGATTGGAATCAGCAAATGTGATGCCACTGTTTAAAAAAGGAGGTAGACAAAAGGCGGGTAACTATAGGCCGGTTAGATTAACTTCTGTGGTAGGGAAAATGCTTCAATCTATTATCAAGGAAGAAATAGCGCGACATCTGGATATAAATTGTCCCATTGATAAGACGCAGCATGGGTTCATGAAGGGAAGGTCATGTTTGACTAATTTGGTGGAATTCTTTGAGAACATTACATGTGCAGTGGACAATGGGGAACCTGTGGATGTGGTGTATCTGGATTTCCAGAAGGCATTTGCCAAGGTGCCGCACCAAAGACCTCTACATAACATAAAGGTGCATGGTGTTACGGGTAATGTATTAGCATGGATAGAGGATTGGTTAACTAACAGAAAGCAAAGAGTGGGGGTAAATGGGTGTTTTTCTGGTTGGCGATCTGTGACCAGTGGTGTGCCTCAGGGATCAGTGTTGGGACCGCAATTGTTTACGATTTACATAGATGATTTGGAGTTGGGGACCAAGTGTAGTCTGTCAAAATTCGCAGATGACACTGAGATGGGTGGCAGAGCAAAGTGTGCAGAGGACGCTGAAAGTCTGCAAAGGGATATAGATAATCTAAGTGAGTGGGCGAGGGTCTGGCAGATGGAGTACAATGTTGGTAAATGTGAGGTCATCCATTTTGGTAGGAATAGCAGCAAAATGGAGTATTATTTAAATGGTAAAAAATTGCAGCATGCTGCTGTGCAGAGGGACCTGGGTGTCCTTGTGCAGGAATCTCAAGGAGTTGGTTTGCAGGTGCAGCAGGTAATTAAGAAGGCAAATGGAATTTTGTCCTTCATTGCTAGAGGGATGGAGTTTAAAAACAGCAAGATTATGTTGCAGCTGTATAAGGTGCTGGTGAGGCCACACCTGGAGTACTGTGTACAGTTTTGGTCTCTTTACTTGAGAAAGGATATACTGGCACTGGAGGGGGTGCAGAGGAGATTCACTAGGTTGATTCCGGAGTTGAGAGGGTTGGCTTATGAGGACAGACTGAGTAGACTGGGGATATAAGAACATAAGAAATAGGAGCAGGAGTAGGCCATCTAGCCCCTCGAGCCTGCCCCGCCATTCAATAAGATCATGGCTGATCTGAAGTGGATCAGTTCCACTTACCCGCCTGATCCCTATAACCCCTAATTCCCTTACCGATCAGGAATCCATCTATCCGTGATTTAAACATATTCAACGAGGTAGCCTCCACCACTTCAGTGGGCAGAGAATTCCAGAGATTCACCACCCTCTGAGAAGAAGAAGTTCCTCCTCAACTCTGTCCTAAACTGACCCCCCTTTATTTTGAGGCTGTGCCCTCTAGTTCTAGCTTCCTTTCTAAGTGGAAAGAATCTCTCCACCTCTACCCTAACCAGCCCCTTCATTATCTTATAGGTCTCTATAAGATCTCCCCTCAGCCTTCTAAATTCCAATGAGTACAAACCCAATCTGCTCAGTCTCTCCTCATAATCAACACCCCTCATCTCTGGTATCAATCTAGTGAACCTTCTCTGCACTCCCTCCAAGGCCAATATATCCTTCCGCAAATAAGGGGACCAATACTGCACACAGTATTCCAGCTGCGGCCTCACCAATACCCTGTACAGATGCAGCAAGACATCTCTGCTTTTATATTCTATCTCCCTTACGATATAGGCCAACATCCTATTTGCCTTCTTGATCACCTGTTGCACCTGCAGACTGGGTTTTTGCGTCTCATGCACAAGGACCCCCAGGTCCCTTTGCACATATAATTGGAATTCCCTATAATTGGAATTCAGAAGAATGAAACATAGAAACATAGAAACCCTACAGTGCAGAAGGAGGCCATTCGGCCCATCGAGTCTGCACCGACCACAATCCCACCCAGGCCCTACCCCCACATATTTTAGAGGGGAGATCTTATAGAAACATATAAGATTATGAAGGGAATAGATAAGATAGAAGCAGGGAAGTTGTTTCCACTGGCGGGTGAAACTAGAACTAGGGGGCATAGCCTCAAAATAAGGGGAAGCAGATTTAGGACTGAGTTGAGGAGGAACTTCTTCACACAAAGGGTTGTGAATCTGTGGAATTCCCTGCCCAGTGAAGCAGTTTGAGGCTACCTCATTGAACGTTTTTAAGGCAAGGATAGATAAATTTTTGAACAGTAAAGGAATTAAAGGTTATGGTGAGCGGGCGGGTAAGTGGAGCTGAGTCCACAAAAAGATCAGCCATGATCTTATTGAATGGCGGAGCAGGCTCGAGGGGCCAGATGGCCTACTCCTGCTCCTAGTTAGAACCATAGAACCATAGAAAATTACAGCTCAGAAACAGGCCTTTTGGCCCTTCTTGTCTGTGCAGAACCATTTTTTGCCTAGTCCCACTGACCTGCACTTGGACCATATCCCTCCACACCCCTCTCATCCATGAACCCGTCCAAGTTTTTCTTAAATGTTAAAAGTGACCCCGCATTTACCACTTTATCCGGCAGCTCATTCCACACTCCCACCACTCTCTGCGTGAAGAAGCCCCCCATAATATTCCCTTTAAACTTTTCTCCTTTCACTCTTAACCCATGCCCTCTGGTTTTTTTCTCCCCTAGCCTCAGCGGAAAAAGCCTGCTTGCATTCACTCTATCTATACCCATCAAAATCTTATACACCTCTATCAAATCTCCCCTCAATCTTCTACGCTCCAGGGAATAAAGTCCCAACCTATTCAATCTCTCTCTGTAACTCAGCTTCTCAAGTCCCGGCAACATCCTTGTGAACCTTCTCTGCACTCTTTCAACCTTATTTACATCCTTCCTGTAACTAGGTGACCAAAACTGTACACAATACTCCAAATTCGGCCTCACCAATGCCTTATATAACCTTACCATAACACTCCAACTTTTATACTCGATACTCCGATTTATAAAGGCCAATGTACCAAAGGCACTCTTTACGACCCCATCCACCTGTGACGTCACTTTTAGGGAATTCTGTACCTGTATTCCCAGATCCCTCTGTTCAACTGCACTCTTCAGAGTCCTACCATTTACCCTGTACGTTCTTCTTTGGTTTGTCCTTCCAAAGTGCAATATCTCACACTTGTCTGCGTTAAATTCCATTTGCCATTTTGCAGCCCATTTTTCTAGTTGGTCCAAATCCCTCTGCAAGCTTTGAAAACCTTCCTCACTGTCCACTACACCTCCAATCTTTGTATCATCAGCAAACTTGCTGATCCAATTTACCACATTATCATCCAGATCATTGATATAGATGACAAACAACAATGGACCCAACACCGATCCCTGCGGCACACCTCTAGTCACAGGCCTCCACTCAGAGAAGCAATTCTCCACAACCACTCTCTGGCTTCTTCCATTGAGCCAGTGTCTAATCCAATTTACTACCTCCCCATGTATACCTAGCGACTGAACCTTCCTAACTAACCTCCCATGAGGGACCTTGTCAAAGTTCTTATATTCTTATGTACTGAACTTCTTACAATGCAGCTCTCCCTCAGTACTGACCCTCTGACCGTGCAGTGCTCTCAGTACGGATTCTCTGACAATTCAACACTCTCTCAGTACTTCCCCTCTGACAGTGAGGCACTCCTGCAGTGATACAAAGAACAAAGAAGAATACAGCACAGGAACAGGCCCTTCGGCCCTCCAAGCCCGCGCCGCTCCCTGGTCCAAACTAGACCATTCTTTTGTATCCCTCCATTCCCACTCCGTTCATATGGCTGTCTGGATAAGTCTTAAACGTTCCCAGTGTGTCCGCCTCCACCACCTTGCCTGGCAGCGCATTCCAGGCCCCCACCACCCTCTGTGTAAAATATGTCCGTCTGATATCTGTGTTAAACCTCCCCCCCTTCACCTTGAACCTATGACCCCTCGTGAACGTCACCACCGACCTGGGGAAAAGCTTCCCACCGTTCACCCTATCTATGCCTTTCATAATTTTATACACCTCTATTAAGTCTCCCCTCATCCTCCGTCTTTCCAGGGAGAACAACCCCAGTTTACCCAATCTCTCCTCATAACTAAGCCCCTCCATACCAGGTAACATCCTGGTAAACCTCCTCTGTACTCTCTCCAAAGCCTCCACGTCCTTCTGGTAGTGTGGCGACCAGAACTGGACGCAGTATTCCAGATGCGGCCGAACCAACGTTCTATACATCTGCAACATCAGACCCCAACTCTTATACTCTATGCCCCGTCCTATAAAGGCAAGCATGCCATATGCCTTCTTCACCGCCTTCTCCACCTGTGACATCACTTTCAAGGATCTGTGGACTTGCACACCCAGGTCCCTCTGCGTATCTACACCCTTTATGGTTCTGCCATTTATCATATAGCTCCTCCCTACATTATTTCTACCAAAATGCATCACTTCGCATTTATCAGGATTGAACTCCATCTGCCATTTCTTTGCCCATATTTCCAGCCTATCTATATCCTTCTGTAGCTTCTGACAATGCTCCTCACTATCTGCAAGTCCTGCCAATTTTGTGTCGTCCGCAAACTTACTGATCACCCCAGTTACACCTTCTTCCAAATCATTTATATAAATCACAAACAGCAGAGGTCCCAATACAGAGCCCTGCGGAACACCACTAGTCACAGGCCTCCAGCCGGAAAAAGACCCTTCCACTACCACCCTCTGTCTTCTGTGACCAAGCCAGTTCTCCACCCATCTAGCCACCTCCCCCTTTATCCCATGAGATCTAACCTTTTTCACCAGCCTACCATGGGGACTTTGTCAAACGCTTTACTAAAGTCCATATAGACGACATCCACGGCCCTTCCCTCATCAACCATTTTGGTCACTTCTTCAAAAAACTCCACCAGGTTAGTGAGGCATGACCTCTCTCTCACAAAACCATGCTGACTATTGTTAATGAGTTTATTCCTTTCTAAATGCGCATACATCCTATCTCTAAGAATCTTCTCCAACAACTTCCCCACCACGGACGTCAAGCTCACCGGCCTATAATTACCCGGGTTATCCTTCCTACCCTTCTTAAACAACGGGACCACATTAGCTATCCTCCAATCCTGATGACTGCAACAGTGCAGCACTCCCTCAATACTGAACTTTTACAATGCAGCTCTCCCTCAGTACTGACTCCCTGACAATGTAGCACTCCCTCACTACCGACTTTTTAACAGTGCAGCACTGCCTCAGTACTGACACTCTGACAGTGCAGCACTCCTGCAGCACAGACTGTTTGTCACTGCACCACTTCCCCAGTACAGACCTACTGACAGTGCCGCGTTCCCTCACTATTTACCCGCCAGAGCAACACTCCCTCAGTTCAGATCATTGGACAGTGCAGCACTCCCTCAGCACTGACCCTCCGACTGTGCAGCGCTCTCTCAGTACTGACCCTCTGACAGTGCAGCACTCCCTCAGCACTGACCCTCCGACTGTGCAGCACTCTCTCAGTACTGACCCTCTGACAATGCAGCACTCCCTCAGTATTCAGTCTCAGACAGTGCAACACTCCCTCAGTACTGAACTTCTTACAGTGCAGCTCTCCTACAGTACTGACCCTCTGACTGTGCAGTGCTCTCAGTATGGATTCTCTGACAATTCAGCACTCTCTTTGTACTTCCCCTCTGACAGTGAGGCACTCCTGCAGTGATGACCCTGCAACAGTGCAGCACTCCCTCAGTACTGAACTTTTACAATGCAGCTCTCCCTCACTACCGACTTTTTAACAGTGCAGCACTCCCTCAGTACTGACCCTCTGACAGAGCAGCATTCCCTCAGTACTGACCCTCTGACAGAGCAGCACTCCCTCAGTACTGACCCTCTGACAGTGCAGCACTCCCTCAGGACTGACCCTCTGACAGAGCAGCACTCCCTCAGTACTGACTCTCTGACAGTGCAGCACTCCCTCAGTACTGACCCTCTGACAGTGCAGCACTCCCTCAGTACTGACTCTCTGACAGTGTGGCACTCTTTCAGTACTGACCCCCTGACAGTGCAGAACTTCTGCAGTACTGAACTCTGACAGTGCAGCACTCCCTCAGGACTGACCCTCTGACAGTGCAGGTCTCCTTCAGCACTGACCCTCTGACAGTGCAGCACTCCCTCAGCACTGACCCTCTGACAATGCAGCATACCCTCAGTACTGACCCTCTGGCAATGCAGCACTCCCGCAGTATTCAGTCTCTGACAGTGCAGCACTCCCTCAGCACTGACCCTCTGACCATGCAGTGCTCTCAGTACGGATTCTCTGACAATTCAGCACTCTCTCAGTACTTCCCCTCTGACAGTGAGGCACTCCTGCAGTGATGACCCTGCAACAGTGCAGCACTCCCTCAGTACTGAACTTTTACAATGTAGCACTCCCTCACTACCGACTTTTTAACAGTGCAGCACTGCCTCAGTACTGACCCTCTGACAGTGCAGCACTCCTGCAGCACTGACTGTTTGTCACTGCAGCACTTCCCCAGTACAGACCTACTGACAGTGCCGCGTTCCCTCACTATTTACCCGCCAGAGCAACACTCCCTCAGTTCAGATCATTGGACAGTGCAGCATTCCCTCAGTACTGACTCTTTGACATTGCAGCACTTCCCCAGTACAGACCTTCTGATAGTGCAGCACTCCCTCAGTATTTATCTGCCAGAGCAGCACTCCCTCAGTTCTGATCATTGGACAGTGTAGCAGTCCCTCAGTATTGACCCTCTGACAGCGCAGCACTCCCTCAGTACTGATCCACAACAGTGCAGAGCTCTCTCAATACTGACCCTCTGACAGTGCAGCACTCCCTCAGTACTGATCCACAACAGTGCAGAGCTCTCTCAGTACTGACCCTCTGACAGTGCAGCACTCTCTCAGTACTGATCCACAACAGTGCAGAGCTCTCTCAGTACTGACCCTCTGACAGTGCAACGCTCCTTCAGTACTGACCCTCTGACAGTGCAGCACTCTCTCAGTACTGACCCTCTGACAGTGCAGCGCTCCTTCAGTACTGACCCTCTGACAGTGCAGCACTCTCTCAGTACTGACTTTCTAACAGTGCAGCACTGCCTCAGGACTGACCCTCTGACGGTGCAGTCTTTGGCAGCACTGACTCTTTGGCAGTGCAGCACTTCCCCAGTACAGACCTCTGACAGTGCAGGGCTCACTCAGTACAGAACTGCTGACAGTGTAGCACTCCCTCAGTGCTTACCTGCCAGAGCAGTGCTCCCTCAGTACTAATCATTGGACAGTGCAGCAGTTCCTCAGTACTGACCCACTGACAATGCAGCATTCCCTCAGTACTGACCCTCTGACAATGCAACACTCCCTCAGTACTGACCCTCTGACAATGCAACACTCCCTCAGTACTGACTCTCTGACAGTGTGGCACTCTTTCAGTACTGACCCCCTGACAGTGCAGAACTTCTGCAGTACTGAACTCTGACAGTGCAGCACTCCCTCAGGACTGACCCTCTGACAGTGCAGGTCTCCTTCAGCACTGACCCTCTGACAGTGCAGCACTCCCTCAGCACTGACCCTCTGACAGTGCAGCATTCCCTCAGGACTGACCCTCTGACAGTGCAGGTCTCCTTCAGCACTGACCCTCTGACAGTGCAGCACTCCCTCAGCACTGACCCTCTGACAATGCAGCATTCCCTCAGGACTGACCCTCTGACAGTGCAGGTCTCCCTCAGCACTGACCCTCTGACAATGCAGCATTCCCTCAGTACTGATCCTCTGACAATGCAGCATTCCCTCAGTACTGATCCTCTGACAATGCAGCACTCCCTCAGCACTGACCCTCTGACTGTACAGTGTGGAAGTTAAAATGTTCAGATTGAAGTTTCATAATATGGAAGTTAAATTGTGTGGAAGTTGAATTGTTCAAATTAAAGTTTCATGCTTTCTCTGTACAGTAATGGAAAATGTTTATCAGCTAACAGACCTTCGAAAGGGGTCAGTGTCTGCTATTCAGCATGAACAGGCTAATCTTCATCTGCATGAGCCCCATAACATTCTGTTTTTCGGCCTTCACCAGAGGATGAGCAAGATCAGAATTTTCTATGACAAACACCAAAGGCAAGATATGGGGATCTGCTATACAAATGAAGGATTAGCAGAAAACAGTTTTTCATTGAACAAGAAAGGGCAAAAGCTAGGATTTAATTGGTGAATATGTATGCAAATGAAGCATTAGAAAAATTGCTTTCTGATTTGCTGTAATTGACTATAATTTGCTACGTTGTTTTTCTGTAATGTTAGAAACACACAGAAAGGCTGTGAGTTTGTTTCTCCTTGTGCACAAGTCATTAAAGGCCTCATATCGATTATGCAAGGTGTCTAACGCAGTCTGTAGCCAAGTCAACTAAGAGTGCCTGAGGTTGCTGGTACTCAGGGCCTCCCGTAACCTCGTGGCGTATGCACCCGACCACGCGGTGACATCGTGGGCCTCACGGCCATTACCACCCCAGTACCTAGGAGGGCCACAGACTTATGCCACACAGCGCCCCACCAATGACTTGACTGCTGCGGCTGTTGAGGGTCTGGGGAAGCACTCCGGACAACGCTGCCCGGCGAGGGAAGTGTTCTGCTCTGGGTGCGGAAAGAAAGGCCACTACGCTAAAGTCTGCAGGGCAAAGTCGTCCTCGAAGCCAAACAGCGCAGCGTGCGACCCGAGGGAACCGCAAATTCGAACGTCATCAGCCGCGTGTGAGTCAAGGGAGCCGCCATGTTGGACGCCATCGACCACGTGTGAGTCAAGGGAGCTGCCATTTTGGATGCCATCGGCCGCGTGGGAGTCAAGGGAGCCGCCATTTTGGACGCTGCGTGCGGAACAAGGGAGCCGCCATTTTGGACGCCGGTCGATCATTCTCCAGGATCCACGGTGGCAGCGGTCCAGCTAGACCAGTCCCGTCCGCATCAACTCGTCAGGTCCATGATGGACATCCAGGTAAACGGCCACGTGGGAAATTGTTTGTTTGACTGCAGGAGTACAGAGAGTTTCATCCACCCGACACAGTACGCCGCTACGCCCTTTCTGTGCGGCCAGTCAAACAAACCATTTCCTTGGCCTCAAAGTCCCGCTCGGTGGATGTCCTCGGGTATTGTGACCCTTACGGTTCGGGGGACCGAGTACGAACATTTTAAGCTCCTGGTGCTGCCACACCTCTGCGCTCCCGTACTCCTAGGGCTCGATTTCCTGACCCATCTCAGGAGTGTCACGTTGCAGTACAACGGGCCTCTTCCCCCGCTCTCCGTCTGCAACCCACAGTTCCTCGACTGCCAACCGCGCACCACTTGCAGCCTTTCAACCCTCCAAGTCACCCCTCCCTCGCTATTCGAACACCTCACCCACGAGTGTAAGCCGATTGCCACCAAGAGCAGACGGTACAGTGCAGGGGACAGGACCTTCATTAGGTCCGAGGTCCAGCGGCTCCTGAAGGAAGGGATTATTGAGGCGAGCACCAGCCCCTGGAGAGCGCAGGTGGTAGTGGTCAAAACCGGGGAGAAACACCGGATGGTCATCGATTACTGTCAGACCATCAACCGGTACACGTAGCTGGATGCGTATCCCCTTCCGCGCATATCCGACATGGTCAATCGGATTGCGCAATACCGGGTGTTCTCCACGATTGACCTCAAATCGGCCTACTACCAGCTCCCCATCCGCCCGGAGGACCGCAAATATGTGGCTTTCGAGGCGGATGGCCGCCTCTACCACTTTCTTAGGGTTCCCTTTGGCATCATCAATGGGGTCTTGGTCTTCCAGCGTGAAATGGACCGAATGGTGGACCAGAACGGGCTGCGGGCCACCTTCCCGTACCTGGATAACGTCACCATCTGCGGCCATGATCAGCAGGACCACGACGCAAACCTCAATAAATTCCTTCGCACGGCCACTCTCCTAAATCTGACCTACAATAAGGAGAAGTGTGTCTTCCACACTCACCGCCTCGCCATCCTGGAGTATGTAGTGGAGAACGGGGTCATCGGCCCCGATCCTGACCGCATGCGCCCCCTCATGGAACTCCCCCTCCCGACCACGCTTAAAGCACTGAGGAGATGCCTGGGCTTCTTCTCATACTACGCCCAGTGGGTCCCTAATTATGCGGATAAGGCCCGTCCGCTTATCAAATCCACCCTTCTTCCCCTGTCGGGAGAGGCCCGCTTGGCCTTTGACCGCATCAAAGCGGACATCGTGAAGGCTACGATGCACACTGTGGACGAGTCAATCCCCTTTCAGGTGGAGAGTGATGCGTCTGACTTCGCCCTGGCTGACACCCTTAACCAGGCGGGCAGACCCGTAGCCTTCTTCTCACGAACCCTCCAAGGCTCGGAAATCCGACATTCCTCAGTCGAGAAGGAGGCACAGGCCATCGTCGAAGCAGTGCGACACTGGCGCCACTACCTAGCTGGCCAACGGTTCACCTTGCTCACGGACCAACGTTCAGTGGCTTTTATGTTCAACAACGCGCAGAGGGGCAAGATTAAGAATGATAAGATACTGAGGTGGAGGATTGAGCTCTCCACCTACAATTATGATATCTTATACCGACCCGGGAAGCTCAATGAGCCCCCGGACGCCCTGTCTCGCGGAACATGTGCTAACGCGCAGGTGAACCAACTACAGACTCTCCACAATGACCTCTGTCACCCGGGGGTCACCAGGCTCTACCATTTTATTAAGGCCCGCAACCTGCCCTAGTCTGTTGAGGACGTCCGGTCTATAACCAGACACTGCCCGGTCTGCGCAGAATGTAAGCCGCACTTCTATCGGCCGGACAGGGCACACCTCATAAAAGCCACCCGCCCCTTTGAACGCCTCAGCGTCGATTTCAAAGGGCCCCTTCCTTCTTCTGACCGCAACATCTATTTCCTCAACGTTATACATGAGTACTCCTGATTCCCTTTTGCCATTCCCTGCTCGGATATGACTTCAACCACGGTCGTCAGGGCCCTGCACGGCCTCTTCACCCTGTTCGGTTTCCCTAACTACATCCACAGCGATCGGGGATCCTCCTTCATGAGTGATGAGCTGCGTCAGTACCTGCTCTCTAAGGGCATAGCCTCGAGTAGGACTACCAGCTATAACCTCAGGGGTAACGGGCACGTAGAGAGGGAGAATGCGACAGTCTGGAAGGCCGTTTTACTAGCGCTATGGTCTAAAGGCCTTCCAGTCACCCACTGGCAAGAAGTCCTCCCTGATGCACTGCACTCAATTAGGTCACTCCTGTATATGGCTACCAATGCCACCTCCCATGAACGGATGTTTGCTTTCCCTAGGAGGTCCTCCTCGGGGATCTCACTACCATTGTGGCTGACGTACCCAAGCCCGGTTCTGCTCCGGAGGCATGTACAACCCCATAAGTTGGACCCACTGGTCAAAAAGGTCCAGCTCCTCCACGCCAACCCCCAATATGCCTATGTGGCGTACCCCAATGGGCGGGAGGACACGGTCTCTATCTGGGATCTGCCGCCTGCGGGTGCCCCGGAGCCCACCATGACCCCCCACCCCACATCCCTAGACCCCTCTGTTGTTCAGGTAGCACCAGGTCCGCTTACGTCTTTGTCCCCTGTATGCAGCTCGCCTGAGCCCCCGGAGTCACCACACAGGACCCGACCAGAAGGGACCACGGCGGACTCGAGCGGTTTCACCCTGCCACCTGAAACAACGCCTCAACCAGTACTACGGTGGTTGCAGCAACGGATCAAACCGCCCGACAGGCTGAACCTGTGAGGGGTCGACGTCTTACTTCAGCTTCGTGACTCTTGTATATATATATATCTCTGCCTCTGTATATATTGTTCCACCCACCCCAGCCAGACTCTTTTTTTAAAGAGGGGGTGAATGTGGGGACCCACTGTAACTACATGTGTATGCCTGGATGCACCCATGCTGCACCTGGCCTGAGACTCCTCCCTTTCCACCTGAGACTCCTCCCTTTCCACCTGAGACTCCTCCCTTTCCACCTGAGCGAGGTATAAAGGTGCTGGTTCCACCTCCTTGCCTCAGTTTGGGCCAGGTTAGCTACAAGGGTGTGCTCCAGTTCTTTGCAATTAAAAGCCTGTTATTTCACTCACTCGCTGGAGTCCTCGTATCGTAATTGATAGTGCATCAACGGAGAAGGGGAGCGCTCAGACCGAAGGGTTGAGATGTGTTTATTTTAACGCAAGGAGTATAGTGAACAAAATGGATGAGCTTAGAGCATGGATCACTACTTGGAAGTGTGATGTGGTGGCCATTACAGAGACTTGGTTATCCCAGGGACAGGACTGGATACTTCAAGTGCCGGGTTTCAGATGTTTCAGGAGGGACAGGGAAGGAGGCAAAAGGGTGGGGGAGTGGCACTGTTGATCAGGGATAGTGTCGCGGCTGTAGAAAAGATGGATGCCACAGAGGGATTGTCAACGGAATCTCTGTGGGTGGAGGTTCGCAACAGGAAGGGGTCAATAACTTTACTGGGTGTTTTCTATAGGCCGCCCAACAGTAGCAGGGATGTGGAGGAGCAGATTGGGAAGCAGATCCTGGAGAGATGTGATAATAACAGAGTGGTCGTGATGGGAGATTTTAATTTCCCAAATATCGATTGGACTATCCCTCGGGTAAGGGGTTTAGATGGGGAGGAGTTTGTTAGGTGTGTTCAGGAGGGCCTCCTGACACAGTATGTGGATAAGCCTACAAGAGGAGAGGCTGTACTTGATTTGGTATTAGGGAATGAACCTGGGCAGGTGTCAGATCTCTCAGTGGGAGAGCATTTTGGGGATAGTGATCATAACTCTATCTCCTTTACATTAGCATTGGAGAGAGATAGGATCATTCAAGCTAGGAAAGTGTTTATTTGGAGTAAGGGCAATTATGAGGCTATTAGGCAGGAAAATAGAGGCATAAATTGGAAAGAGGTTTTCTCAGGGAAATGTACATAAGAAATGTGGCAAATTTTCAAGGAACATTTGTCTGGAGCTCTGCACGGCAACGTTCCAATGAGACAGGGGAGTTATGGTAGGTTACAGGAACCATGGTGCACGAAAGCTGTAACGAATTTAGTCAAGAAGAAAAGAAAAGCCTACAAAAGGTTCAGGGAGCTAGGTAATGTTAGAAATCTAGAAGAGTATACGAGTAGTAGGAAGGAACTTAAGAGGGAAATTAGAAGAGCAAGAAGGGGGTCATGAGAAGGCCTTGGCAGACAGGATAAAGGAAAACCCCAAGGCATTCTACAAGTATGTTAAAAGCAAGAAGATAAGATGTGAAGGAGGAGGACCTATCAAATGTGACGGTGGGAAAGTCTGTATAGAACCGGTAGAAATAGCACAGGTACTCAAAGGGCGGCACGGTAGCACAGTGGTTAACATTGCTGCTTCACAGCTCCAGCGACCTGGGTTCGATTCCCGGCTTGGGTCATTGTCTGTGTGGAGTTTGCACATTCTCCTCGTGTCTGCGTGGGTTTCCTCCGGGTGCTCCGGTTTCTTCCCACAGTCCAAAGATATGCGGGTTAGGTTGATTGGCCATGCTAAAATTGCCCTTTCGTGTCCTGAGATGCGTAGGTTAGAGGGATTAGTAGGTGGGATATGAGGGTAGGGCCTGGGTGGGATTGTGGTTGGTGCAGACTTGATGGGCCGAATGGCCTCTTTCTGTACTGTAGGGTTTCTATGATTCTATGAATACTTTATTTCAGTATTCACAGTGGAAAAGGATCTTGGTAGTTGCAGTGCAGACTTGGAGTGGACTGAGAAGATTGAGCATGTGGACATTAGGAAAGAGGATGTGTTCGAGCTTTTGAAAAGCATCAAGTTAGATAAATCGCCGGGACCGGATGGGATGTACCCCAGGTTACTGTGGGAGGCGAGGGAAGAGATTGCTGAGCCTCTGGCGATGATCTTTGCGTCATCAATGGAGACGGGAGAGGTTCCGGAGGATTGGAGGATGGCGGATGTGGTTCCGTTATTCAAGAAAGGGAGAAGAGATAGCCCGGGAAATTATAGACCAGTGAGTCTAACCTCAGTGATTGGTAAGTTGATGGAGAAGATCCTGAGAGGCAGGATTTATGAACATCTGGAGAGGAATAGTATGATCAGAAATAGCCAGCACGGCTTTGTCCAAGGCAGATCATGCCTTACGAGCCTAATTGAATTTTTTGAAGATGTAACTAGACACATAGACGAGGGAAGAGCGGTAGGTGTAGTTTATATGGATTTCAGCAAGGCATTTGATAAGGTGCCCCATGCAAGGCTTATTGAGAAAGTGAAGGGGCATGGGATACAAGGGGACATTGCTTTGTGGATTGAGAACTGGCTTGCCCACGGAAGGCAAAGAGTGGTTGTAGATGGGTCTTTTTCAGCATGGAGGTCGGTCACCAGTGGAGTGCCCCAGGGATCTGTTCTGGGACCCTTGCTCTTTGTGATTTTTATAAATGACCTGGATGAGGAAGTGGAAGGATGGGTTGGCAAGTTTGCTGATGACACAAAGGTTGGTGGTGTTGTGGATAGTGTAGAGGGATGTCAGCAGTTGCAACGAGACATAGATAAGATGCAAGACTTGGCAGAGAAGTGGCAGGTGGACTTCAACCCAGGTAAGTGTGTGGTGGTTCATTTTGGCAGGTCGAATAGGATGAAAGAATATAATATTAAGGGTAAGATGCTTGGCAGTGTGGAAATCAGAAGGATCTTGGGGTCCGGGTTCATAGAACGCTCAAAGCAGCGTCGCAGGTAGAGGCTGTGGTTAAGAAGGCGTATGGAATGCTGGCCTTCATCAATAGAGGAATTGAGTTAAGAAATCGGGAGATAATGCTGCAGCTGTATAGGACCCTGGTCAGACCCCACCTGGAGTACTGTGCCCAGTTCTGGTCGCCTCATTACAGAAAGGATGTGGAAGCCATAGAAAGGGTGCAGAGGAGATTTACAAGGATGTTGCCTGGATTAGGTGGCATGCCTTATGAGGATAGGTTGAGAGAGCTAGGTCTTTTCTCCTTGGAGAAGTGAAGGATGAGAGTTAACCTGATAGAGGTGTATAAGATGTTGAGGGGTATTGATGGAGTGGATTCACAGAGGCTTTTACCCAGGGCTGAAATGGTTGCCACAAGAGGTCACATGTTTAGGGTGCTGGGGAGTAGGTACAGAGGAGATGTTAAGGGTAAGTTTTTCACTCAGAGGGTGGTGGGTGCATGGAATCGGCTGCCGGTAGTGGTGGTGGAGGCGGATTCGATAGGGTCTTTTAAGGGACTTTTGGATAAGTTCATGGAAGTCAGTAAGATAGAGGGTTATAGGTAAGCCTAGTGGGTAGGGACATGTTCGGCGCAACTTGTGGGCCGAAGGGCCTGTTTGTGCTGTAGCTTTTCTATGTTCTATGTTCAAAAGGCTGTTTCAGGAATCCCCAAGTCTAGCATCCCATATTGCACTTTGTGTGACACAGGGACGACAGGCAAGGGACTTGGGCTTTATGGCTTATGGTCTCATTCACACTGACCCCAGCCATACCGTCCGTGATGCCGAGGGATTGATTCTTGCATATGACAGCGCTGTCCAGCTCCGGGTTTCAGGTTCCCAGATTACATTTTGCCTATTTTCAACATAGAACCCTGGAACGCAGCAGCACCACAGCGGCTATGCCTGAGCAGTTACAGGGAGTCCCGGAGCACTTGTGGGCAAGGGGCCCCAACGATGTGGGTCGTGTGCTGTTGGCAGAACCCTTTAAGGTCCAGCTAGACCCAACCAAGCCCTTGCCTCAGAAATCCCAGCGTCCGACCCGTTTTGGAAGAACTCCTACGCCTTGGAGTTTTAGTCTTGACTATTAGTCCCTGTAACACCCCCATCCTTCCCGCAAAGAAATCGGGTAAGAACGCCTGGCGCTTTGTTTAGGATCCCCAGGCAGTAAACTCCTGTGTCATACCAGCATTTCCAGTGGTTCCTAATCCTGCCACTATTCTGAGCTGCATCCCTCCACAGTCCATTCACTATATGGTCGTGGACTTGTGCAGTGCTTTTTTTCAATCCCCATTCATCCAGATTCCCAGTACGTTTTTGCCTTTACCTATAGGGGCAAACAGTATACCGTGGACTTGATTGCTTAAGGGTTACACTATTTTTTCATGTGCCCTCCAGTTCGATTTGGCTGATGTCTCCTCTCCCCACGGTTCTACCCTCCTTCAGTATGTTGGCGATCTCCTCGTCTGTTCCCCATCGCTTGAGGCCTGCTTGCAGAACTCCCGGTCACTGTTGTGCACCCTTGCTGGTAAGGGTCACAAAGCCTCCAAAGACAAACTACAGCTCTGTAGCCCTTGGGTCGAGTACTTAAGTCACGTGTTGGAAGGTCCGATCCGCCTCCTTTCCTGCAAGCGCGTGGACAGTATCATCTCACTTCTCAAACCACGCACAAAAAAGAAACTTGCCCACGTTTTGAATATGGCAGGCTGCTGTTATCAGTGAGTATCAGCAGGACCTTGGCCTTCCCTCAGCCCTTGACGAAATCCTCTGGAACTCCGAGTCGGAGGACGCTTTTGTTTCCTTGAAAACCGCTCTGGCCACCGCACCTGCATTAGGGCTGCCAGATTACAACAAACCTTTCAACCTCTATGTCCATGAGTGAAATACGTTCTCCCAGGCTGTCCTCACCCAATCCCACAGGCGGGGTTCCAACGGCCTGTGGCCTACTATAGCACCCACCTCAACCTCGTTGCGCGGGGCCTGCCCTCCTGCCTCTGCTCCATTGCGGCTGCCTACTTGGCCATTATTTCCACAGAGCCTGACCCTGGGTACCAAGTCGTGCTCCCCATGCTGTTGCGGCCCTTTTAAATCACTCTGCATCCAACATCTGACAGCCACTAGAGTTACCCGAAATGAAACAGCACTGCTGGGTGACCCATCCCTGGCTATTGTCCGTTGCGCTACCCTTAACCCCGTGACACTCCTGCCCACGGATGACGACAGTGATCCTCATGATTGTGAAACAGTCATCCAGTTGTCTGCCCTCCCGCGACCTGATTTGCAGGATCACCTTTTCACAAACTCACACACAGTCCTTTTTATCGACGGTTCCTCCACCCGTGCTCCCAAGGCGACCTCCAGACGGGTTACGCGGTCGGTGATCTCCACTCGGTGTTGAATCAGCTTGCTTTCCACCGACTTGCTCTGTATAGGCGGCCAAAATGTTTGCCTTCACACGTGCCTGTGTGTTGGACACTGGACAATCTGTGAATATCTATACTGACACACGCTATGCCTTTGGTGTCGTGCATGACTTTGGACAGTTGTGGAAACTCCGGATTCTTACTTCTGAAGGAAAATCCGTCAAACACGGCCAGCTCATCGCTAATCTCCTTTCAGGTATTCAGCTCCCATCTTATGTTGCAATTATTAAGTGTACGAGTCACATCAATGATAGTGACTTTATTTCTCAAGGAAATGACAAGGCGGATCGTGTCGCTTGGGCAGCTGCAGCCGATCCATTCGGGCAAGTGGTTCCCCTTTGTTATTAGGCTGCCACCCTATCAAGTTATCTGATCTCTCTGATGTTATTCATTTGTAATCTGAGGCTCCCCAGTCAGAACCAGATGCATGGCTGCTGGCCCAATGCTCCCAGCATTGTGGGCAAAGGGGGGGATGATCAGGATGGTGCAGCAGACGTGGTTGGCACCAGGATTCTCCACCATGGCAGGAAAAGTTGCCGCTCAATGCCTTTCTGCCAACGCCTTAACCCTGGAAAGACACCGCCAGTGGCTGCAGCGGTTGGCCCACAATCGTGGGGCCCTTTTGTGCAGTTACAAATGGACTTTATACAAATGCCCAAATGTATGGGGTATAGCTATGTGCTTGTTATTGTAAATTTGTTTGCATGATGGGTAGAAGCATACCTAACTAGAAGGAATGACGCTGTCACTATAGCTAAGTTACTGTTACATTAATATTTTCCGAGAATCGGGATCCCCGAGATACTATCTAGTGACAATGGCCCCACTTTACGGGGAAAGTGATACAGGAATTATTGAAAACATTACAATGCAGACACTACCTTTCCTGCCCCTTCCATCCCCAGTCCATGGGTGTGGTTTAAAGGTAGAACGGGATACTAAAGAATAAGCTGGCCAAATTGTGTGAGGAAACAGGTTTGAAATGGCCTGAAGCCCATACCCTGGCCCTCATGGTCATGCGCTCCCATCCTAATCGTACCACCTCTTTGACACCTTATGAGATTGTAATGAGGCGTCCCATGCGCCTACCTATCACCTCACCCCTTACTATTAAACAGATGAATATCCACTCCATGGACAAAGGAATGATGGACTACTGCATAGCTCTAACCAACTCTCTCAAACGTTTGCATTCCCAGGTCATCGAAGCTCAGAATTAAGTTGCCTTCGTGAAGACCTTCCGAAGAAAGCATTGCCTGGAACCATTGCACAGTCTGAAGGGAGAGCAAAATAATGCATTTCTGATGAGGTGGGGGTGGCATGGAGGTGAGTACAGAACCAACATTGGGTCTGGTTTCCCTGTGCATTGACAGCTTGATTCCTTTGAATTGCGGACTCGCTAATCCAAGCTCCTGCAAAGGGCAGTACAACCAATGATAATAAGAATCCACATTTCAAACAGTATCAAGTCCATGTTTAAGTTCCTTCTTCTAAGGGTGCCCGCTTGACGTGGGTAGCGTGTATCCCAGTCTATGAACGAACTGAGGAAAAATTTAGAACACGAATGCACATAGACGTAGAAATCATGGAGGACCCATGAGGTTGTTCTTAAAGGACAAAAAGGGGGAAGTGTGGAAGTTAAAATATTCAGATTGAAGTTTCATACTATGGAAGTTAAATTGTGCGGAAGTTAAACTGTTCAAATTAAAGTTTCATGCTTTCTCTGTACAGTAATGGAAAATGTTTATTAGCTTACAGATCTTCGAAAGGGGTCAGTGTCTGCTATTCAGCACGAACAGGCTAATCTTCATCTGCGTAAACCCCATAACATTCTGTTTTTTGGCCTTCACCGGAGGATGAGCAAGATCAGGGTTTTCCAGAACAAATGCCAAAGACAAGGTACGGGGTTATGCTATACAAATGAAGGATTAACAGAAGACAGTTTTTAATTGAATTTGAAAGCGAGGATTTAATTGATGAATAAGTATGCAAATGAAGGATTAGAAAAATTGCTTGTTTCTGATTTGCTATAAATGACTATAATTGCCAAGTTGTTTATTTGTAATTTCAGAAACATTTACAGGAGCTTGTTTCTCCTTGTACACAAGTAATTAATGACCTCATATCAATTATGCATGATGTCTAGCACTGCCTGGACCAAGTCGACTAAGAGTGCCTAAGGTTGCTGGTACCCAGGATCTCTGACAGCAGCATTCCCTCAGTACTGACCCACAACAGTGCAGGACTCTCTTGGCACTGATCGTCTTGACAGTGCAGTACTCCCTCAATACTGACTCTGACAGCACAGTGCTCCCTCAGTACTGAAGCTCTGACAGTGCAGCGCTCTCTCAGTACTGAACCTTTGACAGTGCAGCACTCGCTCAGTACTGATCCCGCAACAGTGCAGCGCTCCTTCACTACTGAAACTCTGACATGCAGTACTCCCTCAGTACTGACCTTTCAACAGTGCAGCACTCCCTGGTACTGACCCTCTCACTGTGCAGTGCTTCCTCAGTACTGGTTCCCTGACAGTGCTACGCTCCCTCAGTACTGACCCTCCGACAGTGCAATCCTCCTTCAATAATGACCCTCTGACAGTGTGCTGCTGCCCCAGTACTGACTCTCTGACAATACCGCACTCCCTTAGTACTGACTCTCTGACATTGCAGCACTCCCTTAGTACTGACTCTCTGACATTGCAGCACTCCCTTAGTACTGACTCTCTGACAATACCGCACTCCCTTAGTACTGACTCTCTGACAATACCGCACTCCCTTAGTACTGACTCTCTGACATTGCAGCACTCCCTTAGTACTGACTCTCTGACAATACCGCACTCCCTTAGTACTGACTCTCTGACATTGCAGCACTCCCTTAGTACTGACTCTCTGACATTGCAGCACTCCCTTAGTACTGACTCTCTGACAATACCGCACTCCCTTAGTACTGACTCTCTGACAATACCGCACTCCCTTAGTACTGACTCTCTGACAATACCGCACTCCCTTAGTACTGACTCTCTGACATTGCAGCACTCCCACAGTCTGATCCTCGGACAGTTCAGCATTTCATGTTTATATTACAACAACAGACTATAAATAGACAGATCCAAACAGATGGGATCCAGTGTTCAAAATACAACAAACTATTGATGGATCTATACAAAATGTGATGCAGTTTTCACAATTTTTCAGACTATGGACTAATCTATACATGATTGGTTGCAGAGTTCACAATACAACAACAGATGTTAGTGTACATTTAAGAAAGGTTTTTTAAAAACGTGATTTCTGCAGCTCACAGCTTCAGTGATGTCATTGTTGCCGGCTTGGCTGGAAATGTCCTTTTATTGCTGTTTAGTTGTGCTTACCCTGGAATTAGTTTGATGATCACACTCCTGACTTGTGCCTTGTAGATAGCGGACAGGCTCTGGGGAGTCAGGAGGTGAGTTACTCGCCGCAGTATTCCTAGCCTCTGACATGCTCTTGTAGCCACTGTGTTTATGTGGTGAGTCCAGTTGAGTTCCTGGTCAATGGTAACCCCAAGGATGTTGACAGTGGGGGATTCAGTGATGATTACACCATTGAATGTCAAGAGTGTCTCTTATTGGTGATGGTCATTGCCTGGCATTTGTGTGGTGCAAATGTTATTTGCCACTTGTCAGCCCAAACCTGGATATTGTCCAGATCTTGTTGCATTTGAACATGAACTGCTTCAGTATCTGAGGAGTCGCGACTGGTGTTGAACATTGTGCAATCATTGGTGGACAGCTCCACTTCTGACCTTATGACGGAGGGAAGGACATTGATGAAGCAGCTGAAGATTGTTGGGCCTCGGACACTACCCTGAGGGACTCCTGCAGAGATGTTGTGGAGCTGAGATGACTGACCTCCACAACCATCTTCCTATGTACCAGGTATGACTCCAACCAGCAGAGAGTCTGCCCCCTGATACCCATTGATTCCAGTTTTGCTAAGGCTCCTTGGTGCCACTCGGTCGAATGCGGCCTTGATGTCAAGGGCTGTCACTCTCACCTCACCTCTAGAATTCAGCTCTTTTGTCCATGTTTGAACCAAGGCTGTAATGAGGTCAGGAGCTGAGTGACCCTGGCGAAACCCAAACTAGGCGTCACTGAGCAGGTTATTGCTGAGCAGATGCTGCTTGATAGCACTGTTGATGACCCGTTCCATCACTTTACTGATGATCGAGAGTAGACCGACTGGGCGGGAATCAGGCGGGTTGGATTTGTCCTGCTTTGTGTGTAGAGTCATGATGTGGAGATGCTGGCGTTGGACTGGGGTAAACACAGTAAGAGTTTTAACAACACCAGGTTAAAGTCCAACAAGTTTATTTGGTAGCAAATGCCATTAGCTTTCGGAACGCTGCTCCTTCGTCAGATGGAGTGGAAATCTGCTCTCAAACAGGGCACAGAGACACAAAATCAAGTTACAGAATACTGATTAGAATACGAATCGCTACAGCCAACCAGGTCTTAAAGATACAGACAATGTGAGTGGAGGGAGCATTAAGCACAGGTTAAAGAGATGTGTATTGTCTCCAGACAGGACAGCCAGTGAGATTCTGCAAGTCCAGGAGGCAAGCTGTGGGGGTTACTGATAGTGTGACATAAACCCAACATCCCGGTTTAGGCCGTCCTCAAGTGTGCGGAACTTGGCTATCAGTTTCTGCTCAGCGACTCTGCGCTGTCATGTGTCGTGAAGGCCACCTTGGAGAACGCTTACCCGAAGATCAGAGGCTGAATGCCCGTGACCGCTGAAGTGCTCCCCCACAGGAAGAGAACAGTCTTGCTTGCCTGGTGATTGTCAAGCGGTGTTCATTCATCCGTTGTCGTAGCATCTGCATGGTTTCCCCAATGTACCATGCCTCGGGACATCCTTTCCTGCAGCGTATCAGGTAGACAACATTGGCGGAGTTGCAAGAGTATGTACCGTGTACCTGGTGGATGGTGTTCTCACGTGAGATGATGGCATTCGTGTCGATGATCCGGCACGTCTTGTAGAGGTTGCTGTGGCAGGGTTGTGTGGTGTCGTGGTCACTGTTCTCCTGAAGGCTGGGTAGTTTGCTGCGGACAATGGTCTGTTTGAGGTTGTGCGGTTGTTTGAAAGCAAGAAGTGGGGGTGTGGGGATGGCCTTGGCAAGATGTTCGTCTTCATCAATGACATGTTGAAGGCTCCGGAGAATATGTCGTAGCTTCTCCGCTCTGGGGAAGTACTGGACGACGAAGGGTACTCTGTCCACTGTGTCCTGTGTTTGTCTTCTGAGGAGGTCGGTGCGGTTTTTCGCTGTGGCGCGTTGGAACTGTCGATCGATGAGTCTAGCACCATATCCTGTTCTTATGAGGGCATCTTTCAGCGTCTGGAGGTGTCTGTTGCGATCCTCCTCATCTGAGCAGATCCTGTGTATACGGAGGGCTTGTCCGTAGGGGATGGCTTCTTTAACGTGTTTAGGGTGGAAGCTGGAGAAGTGGAGCATCGTGAAGTTATCCGTGGGCTTGCGGTACAGTGAAGTGCTGAGGTGACCGTCCTTGATGGAGATGCGTGTGTCCAAGAATGCAACCAATTCCGGAGAGTAGACCATGGTGAGTCTGATGGTGGGATGGAACTTGTTGATGTCATCATGTAGTTGTTTCAGTGATTGTTCACCATGAGTTCAAAGGAAGAAAATGTCATCTAGTGTATAGCATCAATTGAAGGTCCTGTGCGGTGAAGAAGTCTTGTTCGAACCTGTGCATGAAGATGTTGACATATTGAAGTGCAAATTTGGTCTCCATGGCTGTTCCGTGTGTCTGGATGAAGAACTGGTTGTTGAAGGTGAAGACATTGTGGTCCAGGATGAAGCGGTAGAGTTGTAAAATTGCATCTGGAGATTGGCAGTTGTCGGCGTTGAGTACTGAGGCAGTTGCAGCAATGCCATTGTCGTGGGGGATGCTGGTGTAGAGTGCCGAGACATCCATTGTGACGAGGAGTGCTCCTGGTTCAACTGCTCCATGTGTGCTGAGTTTCTGTAGAAAGTCCGTAGTGTCGTGACAAAAGCTGGGGGTTCTTTGTACAATGGGTTTCAGGATGGGAAAACTCATGGTGAACAATCACTGAAACAACTATATACTGCTATCTTTTGGGACCTGTGCACTTGTACGCCAAGACACACGCATCTCCATTAAGGACGGTCACCTCAGCACCTCACTGTACCGCAAGCCCACGGATAACCTCACGATGCTCCACTTCTCCAGCTTCCACCCTAAACACGTTAAAGAAGCCATCCCCTACGGACAAGCCCTCCGTATACACAGGATCTGCTTGGATAAGGAGGATCGCAACAGACACCTCCAGACACTAAAAGATGCCCTCAGAAGAACAGGATATGGCGCTCGACTCATCGATCGACAGTTCCGACACGCCACAGCGAAAAACCGCACCGACCTCCTCAGAAGACAAACACGGGACACGGTGGACAGAGTCCCCTTCGTCGTCCAGTACTTCCCCGGAGCGGAGAAGCTACGGCATCTCCTCCGGAGCCTTCAACATGTCATTGATGAAGACGAACATCTCGCCAAGGCTATCCCCACACCCCCACTTCTTAGCTTCAAACAACCACACAACCTCAAACAGACCATTGTCCGCAGCAAACTACCCAGCCTTCAGGAGAACAGTGACCACGACACCACACAACCCTGCCACAGCAACCTCTGCAAGACGTGCTGGATCATCGACACAGATACCATCATCTCACGTGAGAACACCATCTGCCAGGTACACAGTACCTACTCTTGCAACTCGGCCAACGTTGTCTACCTGATACGCTGCAGGAAAGGATGTCCCGAGGCATGGTACATTGGGGAAACCATGCAGATGCTACGACAACGGATGAATGAACACCGCTTGACAATCACCAGGCAAGACTGTTCTCTTCCTGTTGGAGAGCACTTCAGCGGTCACGGGCATTCAGCCTCTGATCTTCGGGTAAGCGTTCTCCAAGGCGGCCTTCACGACACACGACAGCGCAGAGTCGCTGAGCAGAAACTGATAGCCAGGTTCCGCACACTTGAGGACGGCCTAAACCGGGATGTTGGGTTTATGTCACACCATCAGTAACCCCCACAGCTTGCCTCCTGGACTTGCAGAATCTCACTGGCTGTCCTGTCTGGAGACAATACACATCTCTTTAACCTGTGCTTAATGCTCCCTCCACTCACATTGTCTGTATCTTTAAGACCTGGTTGGCTGTAGAGATTCGTATTCTAATCAGTATTCTGTAACTTGATTTTGTGTCTCTGTGCCCTGTTTGAGAGCAGATTTCCACTCCATCTGACGAAGGAGCAGCGCTCCGAAAGCTAATGGCATTTGCTACCAAATAAACCTGTTGGACTTTAACCTGGTGTTGTTAAAACTCTTACTGTGTTTACCCCAGTCCAACGCCAGCATCTCCACATCATGACTCTACACACAAAGCAGGACAAATCCAACTCGCCTAATTCCCGCCCAGTCGGTCTACTCTCGATCATCAGTAAAGTGATGGAACGGGTCATCAACAGTGCTATCAAGCAGCATCTGCTCAGCAATAACCTGCTCAGTGACGCCTAGTTTGGGTTTCGCCAGGGTCACTCAGCTCCTGACCTCATTACAGCCTTGGTTCAAACATGGACAAAAGAGCTGAATTCTAGAGGTGAGGTGAGAGTGACAGCCCTTGACATCAAGGCCGCATTCGACCGAGTGGCACCAAGGAGCCTTAGCAAAACTGGAATCAATGGGTATCAGGGGGCAAACTCTCCGCTGGTTGGAGTCATACCTGGTACATAGGAAGATGGTTGTGGAGGTCAGTCATCTCAGCTCCACAACATCTCTGCAGGAGTCCCTCAGGGTAGTGTCCTAGGCCCAACAATCTTCAGCTGCTTCATCAATGTCCTTCCCTCCGTCATAAGGTCAGAAGTGGAGATGTCCACCAATGATTGCACAATGTTCAACACCAGTCGCGACTCCTCAGATACTGAAGCAGTTCATGTTCAAATGCAACAAGATCTGGACAATATCCAGGTTTGGGCTGACAAGTGGCAAATAACATTTGCACCACACAAATGCCAGGCAATGACCATCACCAATAAGAGACACTCTTGACATTCAATGGTGTAATCATCACTGAATCCCCCACTGTCAACATCCTTGGGGTTACCATTGACCAGGAACTCAACTGGACTCACCACATAAACAGTGGCTACAAGAGCATGTCAGAGGCTAGGAATACTGCGGCGAGTAACTCACCTCCTGACTCCCCAGAGCCTGTCCGCTATCTACAAGGCACAAGTCAGGAGTGTGATCATCAAACTAATTCCAGGGTAAGCACAACTAAACAGCAATAAAAGGACATTTCCAGCCAAGCCGGCAACAATGACATCACTGAAGCTGTGAGCTGCAGAAATCACGTTTTTAAAAAACCTTTCTTAAATGTACACTAACATCTGTTGTTGTATTGTGAACTCTGCAACCAATCATGTATAGATTAGTCCATAGTCTGAAAAATTGTGAAAACTGCATCACATTTTGTATAGATCCATCAATAGTTTGTTGTATTTTGAACACTGGATCCCATCTGTTTGGATCTGTCTATTTATAGTCTGTTGTTGTAATATAAACATGAAATGCTGAACTGTCCGAGGATCAGACTGTGGGAGTGCTGCAATGTCAGAGAGTCAGTACTAAGGGAGTGCGGTATTGTCAGAGAGTCAGTACTAAGGGAGTGCTGCAATGTCAGAGAGTCAGTACTAAGGGAGTGCGGTATTGTCAGAGAGTCAGTACTAAGGGAGTGCGGTATTGTCAGAGAGTCAGTACTGGGGCAGCAGCACACTGTCAGAGGGTCATTATTGAAGGAGGATTGCACTGTCGGAGGGTCAGTACTGAGGGAGCGTAGCACTGTCAGGGAACCAGTACTGAGGAAGCACTGCACAGTGAGAGGGTCAGTACCAGGGAGTGCTGCACTGTTGAAAGGTCAGTACTGAGGGAGTACTGCATGTCAGAGTTTCAGTAGTGAAGGAGCGCTGCACTGTTGCGGGATCAGTACTGAGCGAGTGCTGCACTGTCAAAGGTTCAGTACTGAGAGAGCGCTGCACTGTCAGAGCTTCAATACTGAGGGAGCACTGTGCTGTCAGAGTCAGTATTGAGGGAGTACTGCACTGTCAAGACGATCAGTGCCAAGAGAGTCCTGCACTGTTGTGGGTCAGTACTGAGGGAATGCTGCTGTCAGAGATCCTGGGTACCAGCAACCTTAGGCACTCTTAGTCGACTTGGTCCAGGCAGTGCTAGACATCATGCATAATTGATATGAGGTCATTAATTACTTGTGTACAAGGAGAAACAAGCTCCTGTAAATGTTTCTGAAATTACAAATAAACAACTTGGCAATTATAGTCATTTATAGCAAATCAGAAACAAGCAATTTTTCTAATCCTTCATTTGCATACTTATTCATCAATTAAATCCTCGCTTTCAAATTCAATTAAAAACTGTCTTCTGTTAATCCTTCATTTGTATAGCATAACCCCGTACCTTGTCTTTGGCATTTGTTCTGGAAAACCCTGATCTTGCTCATCATCCGGTGAAGGCCAAAAAACAGAATGTTATGGGGTTTACGCAGATGAAGATTAGCCTGTTCGTGCTGAATAGCAGACACTGACCCCTTTCGAAGATCTGTAAGCTAATAAACATTTTCCATTACTGTACAGAGAAAGCATGAAACTTTAATTTGAACAGTTTAACTTCCGCACAATTTAACTTCCATAGTATGAAACTTCAATCTGAATATTTTAACTTCCACACTTCCCCCTTTTTGTCCTTTAAGAACAACCTCATGGGTCCTCCATGATTTCTACGTCTATGTGCATTCGTGTTCTAAATTTTTCCTCAGTTTGTTCATAGACTGGGATACACGCTACCCACGTCAAGCGGGCACCCTTAGAAGAAGGAACTTAAACATGGACTTGATACTGTTTGAAATGTGGATTCTTATTATCATTGGTTGTACTGCCCTTTGCAGGAGCTTGGATTAGCGAATCCGCAATTCAAAGGAATCAAGCTGTCAATGCACAGGGAAACCAGACCCAATGTTGGATCTGTACTCACCTCCATGCCACCCCCACCTCATCAGAAATGCATTATTTTGCTCTCCCTTCAGACTGTGCAATGGTTCCAGGCAATGCTTTCTTCGGAAGGTCTTCACGAAGGCAACTTAATTCTGAGCTTCGATGACCTGGGAATGCAAACTTTTGAGAGAGTTGGTTAGAGCTATGCAGTAGTCCATCATTCCTTTGTCCATGGAGTGGATATTCATCTGTTTAATAGTAAGGGGTGAGGTGATAGGTAGGCGCATGGGACGCCTCATTACAATCTCATAAGGTGTCAAAGAGGTGGTATGATTAGGATGGGAGCGCATGACCATGAGGGCCAGGGTATGGGCTTCAGGCCATTTCAAACCTGTTTCCTCACACAATTTGGCCAGCTTATTCTTTAGTATCCCGTTCTACCTTTAAACCACACCCATGGACTGGGGATGGAAGGGGCAGGAAAGGTAGTGTCTGCATTGTAATGTTTTCAATAATTCCTGTATCACTTTCCCCGTAAAGTGGGGCCATTGTCACTAGATAGTATCTCGGGGATCCCGATTCTCGGAAAATATTAATGTAACAGTAACTTAGCTATAGTGACAGCGTCATTCCTTCTAGTTAGGTATGCTTCTACCCATCATGCAAACAAATTTACAATAACAAGCACATAGCTATACCCCATACATTTGGGCATTTGTATAAAGTCCATTTGTAACTGCACAAAAGGGCCCCACGATTGTGGGCCAACCGCTGCAGCCACTGGCGGTGTCTTTCCAGGGTTAAGGCGTTGGCAGAAAGGCATTGAGCGGCAACTTTTCCTGCCATGGTGAAGAATCCTGGTGCCAACCACGTCTGCTGCACCATCCTGATCATCCCCCCCTTTGCCCACAATGCTGGGAGCATTGGGCCAGCAGCCATGCATCTGGTTCTGACTGGGGAGCCTCAGATTACAAATGAATAACATCAGAGAGATCAGATAACTTGATAGGGTGGCAGCCTAATAACAAAGGGGAACCACTTGCCCGAATGGATCGGCTGCAGCTGCCCAAGCGACACGATCCGCCTTGTCATTTCCTTGAGAAATAAAGTCACTATCATTGATGTGACTCGTACACTTAATAATTGCAACATAAGATGGGAGCTGAATACCTGAAAGGAGATTAGCGATGAGCTGGCCGTGTTTGACGGATTTTCCTTCAGAAGTAAGAATCCGGAGTTTCCACAACTGTCCAAAGTCATGCACGACACCAAAGGCATAGCGTGTGTCAGTATAGATATTCACAGATTGTCCAGTGTCCAACACACAGGCACGTGTGAAGGCAAACATTTTGGCCGCCTATACAGAGCAAGTCGGTGGAAAGCAAGCTGATTCAACACCGAGTGGAGATCACCGACCGCGTAGCCCGTCTGGAGGTCGCCTTGGGAGCACGGGTGGAGGAACCGTCGATAAAAAGGACTGTGTGTGAGTTTGTGAAAAGGTGATCCTGCAAATCAGGTCGCGGGAGGGCAGACAACTGGATGACTGTTTCACAATCATGAGGATCACTGTCGTCATCGGTGGGCAGGAGTGTCACGGGGTTAAGGGTAGCGCAACGGACAATAGCCAGGGATGGGTCACCCAGCAGTGCTGTTTCATTTCGGGTAACTCTAGTGGCTGTCAGATGTTGGATGCAGAGTGATTTAAAAGGGCCGCAACAGCATGGGGAGCACGACTTGGTACCCAGGGTCAGGCTCTGTGGAAATAATGGCCAAGTAGGCAGCCGCAATGGAGCAGAGGCAGGAGGGCAGGCCCCGCGCAACGAGGTTGAGGTGGGTGCTATAGTAGGCCACAGGCCGTTGGAACCCCGCCTGTGGGATTGGGTGAGGACAGCCTGGGAGAACGTATTTCACTCATAGACATAGAGGTTGAAAGGTTTGTTGTAATCTGGCAGCCCTAATGCAGGTGCGGTGGCCAGAGCGGTTTTCAAGGAAACAAAAGCGTCCTCCGACTCGGAGTTCCAGAGGATTTCGTCAAGGGCTGAGGGAAGGCCAAGGTCCTGCTGATACTCACTGATAACAGCAGCCTGCCATATTCAAAACGTGGGCAAGTTTCTTTTTTGTGCGTGGTTTGAGAAGTGAGATGATACTGTCCACGCGCTTGCAGGAAAGGAGGCGGATCGGACCTTCCAACACGTGACTTAAGTACTCGACCCAAGGGCTACAGAGCTGTAGTTTGTCTTTGGAGGCCTTGTGACCCTTACCAGCAAGGGTGCACAACAGTGACCGGGAGTTCAGCAAGCAGGCCTCAAGCGATGGGGAACAGACGAGGAGATCGCCAACATACTGAAGGAGGGTAGAACCGTGGGGAGAGGAGACATCAGCCAAATCGAACTGGAGGGCACGTGAAAAAATAGTGTAACCCTGAAGCAATCAACCCATTTCAGGGGCAAACAGTGTACCCAAAGGTTCAGGCCTTGATAGATTGGGAGAGTTACTTAAAGGGATGACAGTGAATAGGCAATGGCAAACATTCAAGGAATGCATGGGGAAACTGCAGCAACTTCGTATTTCTCAAACTCGGTATTTCTCAACTGTGCCCATACAGACTCCACGTTGTTAGAGCTAATATCCTTTCTCACGATTGTGTTAATTTCCTCTTTAACCAGCAGTTTCTTTTATGCCTGTCCTTCCTAAATATTGAATATCCTGGGATTTTCAATTCCCACCCCTGGTCACCATGCAGCCATGTCTCCATAATCCCAATTATATCGTACCCGTTTACCTCTATGCGTGATTAGTTTATCCACTTTATTGCAAATGCTCCGTGCATTAAGGCTCAGAGCCTTTAAGCTTTTCTTTTTCACATTGTTAGCTTTGCTCCCAATATTTTTCTCTATCGCCATGTTTGAACTTTGTCCTTGGTTTCTCTATCTATCACTTTTCTTATTCCCTTTTCTATCTTTTGTTTTTGTCCTTGCTCCCTTCTTTTCTGACTCATTACATAGGTTCCCATTCCCCTGGCATATTAGTTTATACCCTCCCCAACCGCTCTAGCAAACAGTCCCCCTCGGACATCAGCCCGAGTCCTGCCCAGGTGTAACTTGTCCAATTTGTAGAGGTCCCACCTCCCCCAGAACCAGTCCCAATGCCCCAGGAATCTGAAACCCTCTCCCTGACACCATCTCTTCAGCCACATATTTATCCGATATATCCTGTCATTTCTATTCTGACCAGCACGTGGCACCGGTAGTCATCTAGTGATCACGACCTTGAAGGTCCGATTTCTTAACTTTCTTCCGAGGTCCCTGTATTCTGTTTTTAGGACCTCATCCCTTTTTTTAACCTATGTCGTTTGTACCGATATGTACCACGACCACTGGCTGTTCACCTCCCCCCTCCAGAATGTCCTGTACCTGCTCCGAGACATCCTTGAACCGAGCACCAGGGAGGCAACATACCATCCTGGAGTCTCGTTTGCAGCCACAGAAACGCCTGTCAATTTCCTTTACAACTGAATTTTGTATAATTGTTGCACTGGCACACTCCTCCTCTCGGCAGCAGAACCAACCTTGGTGCACCGCGTTTCGCTGCTGCTGCTTTCCCCAGACAGGCCATTCCCCAAAGCAGTATATCTATTTTGCAGGGAATGGCCACAGGAAATTCCTGTTAGGTCCCACTCTTCGTTTCTTAATCTTAACTATTTTTGTGCCAACAGAGGACTTTGGGGTTGTTTGAAGCTGCCAATCTCAGGGCTCAAGGGGCGGGGGAATGGTGTTCCATTACTGATTGGCTGCCTTATGTTGGCCTCGGGAATGTCAGTGGACAGTTTTAATGCCAATCAAACCATCTCACCACAAAACACGTGCTTTTGTTTTTCCCACCTCCTGGGTGCTGATTGGCTGAGCTGTTTCCGACGGAGCCAATCCGCAATCTACTGGTCCCTAAGAGGGGCGGGACCGCACCTGGATCCACCAATCAGGGACGCGGATTTAGCGCTCAGCTGAGAGCAGGGTTGTGATTTGTGAATGGGCGGGAGGTCGCCGGGAATGCCCGATGATGATTGGTCCACGCGGTGCCAATCCTCCTTCCAGCCTTTGTGTACTTTGACGTAACAAGAGGGGCGGGGCCAGGGCGGGAGCTGTGCACATGATTGGTGCAGCGACTGTCGGTCAGTGTCCAGAGCGAGAGCCTTGCAGCAGGGTTGGCGGAGGAGCTGTCAATCAGACTGTCCCCGCCCATTCCCAGCGGCAGTGGGCGGTGTGCCTGGGGTTTTTGTTCTGGGCCTAGTGTGTGGCTCCAGCTTCATAAGATGGCGGCAGTACCGCTTTATTGCCAGTGTCGGCAGCCCTATGATGCCAGCCGCTTCATGATCGAGTGCGATGTCTGCAACGACTGGTTCCACGGCAGGTAAACGCCTCCTGGACACGCGACTGGCTCCTCATCCCAGGCCCACTTGGGTACAAAGCCCCTGATAGAGCCGGGGCCGACAGCCGGTTGATTAGGGGAGGCCTTCCGGTCTCACACCCCCTCCCCCACCCAACCCCTCCCCCTCCCCCACCCAACCCCTCCCCCGCCCCCACCCAACCCCTCCCCCTCCCCCACCCAACCCCTCCCCCTCCCCCACCCAACCCCTCCCCCTCCCCCACCCAACCCCTCCCCCTCCCCCACCCAACCCCTCCCCCGCCCCCACCCAACCCCTCCCCCTCCCCCACCCAACCCCTCCCCCTCCCCCACCCAACCCTCCCCCTCCCCCACCCAACCCCTCCCCCGCCCCCACCCAACCACTCCCCCCCCCCCCCAACCAACCCTGCCCCCACCCAACCCCTCCCCCGCCCCCACCCAACCCCTCCCCCAACCCCCAACCAACCCCTCCCCCAACCCCCACCCAACCCCTCCCCCAACCCCCACCCAACCCCTCCCCCAACCAACCCCGCCCCCACCCAACGCCTCCCCTGCCCCCACCCAACCCCGCCCCCACCCAGCCCCTCCCCCACCCAACCCTGTCCCCACCCAACCCTGCCCCCACCCAACCCCTCCCCCACCCAACCCCTCCCCCGCCCCCACCCAACCCCTCCCCCGCCCCCACCCAACCCCTCCCCCAACCCCCACCCAGCCCCTCCCCCACCCAACCCCCGCCCAACCCTGTCCCCACCCAACCCCGCCCCCACCCAACCCCTCCCCCAACCCCCACCCAACCCCTCCCCCAACCCCCACCCAACCCCTCCCCCAACCCCCACCCAACCCCTCCCCCAACCCCTCCCCCGCCCCCACCCAACCCCTCCCCCGCCCCCACCCAACCCCGCCCCCGGCCCCACCCAGCCCCTCCCCCACCCAACCCCCGCCCAACCCTGTCCCCACCCAACCCCGCCCCCACCCAACCCCTTCCCCACCCAACCCCTCCCCCGCCCCCACCCAACCCCTCCCCCAACCCCACCCAACCCCGCCCCTGCCCCCACCCAACCCCGCCCCCACCCAACCCCTCTCCCGCCCAACCCCTCTCCCGCCTAACCCCTCCCCCGCCCCACCCAACCCAGACCCGCCCAACCCCTCCCCGCCCCGCCCAACTCCTCCCCGCCCCTGCCCAACCCCGCCCAACCCCGCCCCCGCCAAACCCCGCCCCCGCCCAACCCCTCCCCCGCCCCCGCCCAATCCCTCCCCCGCCCAATCCCTCCCCCGCCCTGCCCAACCCCGCCCTGCCCAACCCCGCCCTTCCCAACCCCTCAACCCCTCCCCCGCCCTGCCCAACCCCTACCCCACCCAACCCCGCTTCCGCCCAACCCCTCCCTTGCCCCCGCCCCTTCCCCCCCCCACCCCTCCCCCCCCCCACACTCCCCCCCCTCCCCCCCCCCACACTCCCCCCCCCCCTCCCCCCACCCCTCCCCCCCCCTCCCCCCACCCCTCCCCCCCCCTCCCCCCACCCCTCCCCCCCCCTCCCCCCACCCCTCCCCCTCCCCCCCCCCTCCCCCCCCCTCCCCCCACCCCTCCCCTCCCCCCCTCCCCCGACCCCTCTCTCCCGCAACTCTCCCCCCCCCGCAACTCTCCCCCTCCGCAACTCTCCCCCCCGCAACTCTCCCCCCCCGCAACTCTCCCCCCCCGCAACTCTCCCCCCCCGCAACTCTCCCCCCCCGCAACTCTCCCCCCCCGCAACTCTCCCCCCCCGCAACTCTCCCCCCCCCCGCAACTCTTCCCCCCCCCCCTCCCCCCACCCCTCCCCCCCCCTCCCCCCACCCCTCCCCCCCCCCCTCCCCCCACCCCTCCCCCTCCCCCCACCCCTCCCCCCCCCTCCCCCCACCCCTCCCCTCCCCCCTCCCCCCCCCCCCACCCCTCCCCTCCCCCCCTCCCCCCACCCCTCCCCTCCCCCCCTCCCCCCCTCCCCTCCCCCTCCCCCCCCTCCCCCTCCCCGACCCCTCTCTCCCGCAACTCTCCCCCCCCCGCAACTCTCCCCCTCCGCAACTCTCCCCCCCGCAACTCTCCCCCCCGCAACTCTCCCCCCCCGCAACTCTCCCCCCCCGCAACTCTCCCCCCCCCCCGCAACTCTTCCCCCCCCCCCCCCGCAACTCTCCCCCCCCCCCCGCAACTCTCCCCCCCCCGCAACTCTCCCCCCCCCGCAACTCTCCCCCCCCCGCAACTCTCCCCCCCCCGCAACTCTCCCCCCCCGCAACTCTCCCCCCCCCCGCAACTCTCCCCCCCCCCGCAACTCTCCCCCCCCCCGCAACTCTCCCCCCCCCCCCCCCGCAACTCTCCCCCCCCGCAACTCTTCCCCCCCCCGCAACTCTTCCCCCCCCCGCAACTCTTCCCCCCCCCGCAACTCTCCCCCCCCCGCAACTCTCCCCCCCCCCCGCAACTCTTTCCCCCCCCCCGCAACTCTCCCCCCCCCCGCAACTCTCCCCCCCCCGCAACTCCCCCCCCCCCCCCGCAACTCTCACCCCCCCGCAACTCTCACCCCCCCGCAACTCTCCCCCCCCGCAACTCTCCCCCCCCCCGCAACTCTCCCCCCCCCCCCGCAACTCTCCCCCCCCCGCAACTCTCCCCCCCCCCCCCGCAACTCTCCCCCCCCCCCGCAACTCTCCCCCCCCCGCAACTCTCCCCCCCCCGCAACTCTCCCCCCCCCCGCAACTCTCCCCCCCCCCGCAACTCTCCCCCCCCCCGCAACTCTCCCCCCCCCGCAACTCTCCCCCCCCCGCAACTCTCCCCCCCCCCCGCAACTCTCCCCCCCCGCAACTCTCCCCCCCCCCGCAACTCTCCCCCCCCGCAACTCTCCCCCCCGCCCCCCGCAACTCTCCCCCCCGCCCCCCGCAACTCTCCCCCCCGCCCCCCGCAACTCTCCCCCCCGCCCCCCGCAACTCTCCCCCCCGCCCCCCGCAACTCTCCCCCCCGCCCCCCGCAACTCTCCCCCCCGCAACTCTCCCCCCCGCCCCCCGCAACTCTCCCCCCCGCCCCCCGCAACTCTTTCCCCCCCCCACTCTTTCCCCCCCCCACTCTTTCCCCCCCCACTCTTTCCCCCCCCACTCTTTCCCCCCCCCACTCTTTCCCCCCCCCACTCTTTCCCCCCCCCCACTCTTTCCCCCCCCCCACTCTTTCCCCCCCCCACTCTTTCCCCCCCCCACTCTTTCCCCCCCCCACTCTTTCCCCCCCACTCTTTCCCCCCCACTCTTTCCCCCCCACTCTTTCCCCCCCACTCTTTCCCCCCCCACTCTTTCCCCCCCTCCACTCTTTCCCCCCCCCACTCTTTCCCCCCCCCACTCTTTCCCCCCCCCACTCTTTCCCCCCCCCACTCTTTCCCCCCCCCACTCTTTCCCCCCCCCCCCACTCTTTCCCCCCCCACTCTTTCCCCCCCCCACTCTTTCCCCCCCCCACTCTTTCCCCCCCCCACTCTTTCCCCCCCCCACTCTTTCCCCCCCCACTCTTTCCCCCCCCCACTCTTTCCCCCCCCCACTCTCCCCGACCCCCCGCCACTCTTTCCCCCCCCACTCTTTCCCCCCCCACTCTTTCCCCCCCCACTCTTTCCCCCCCCCACTCTTTCCCCCCCCCACTCTTTCCCCCCCCCACTCTCCCCGACCCCCCGCCACTCTTCCCCCCCGCCACTCGCCCCGACACCCCGCCACTCGTCCCGACCCCCCGCCACTCGCCCCGACCCCCCGCCACTCGCCCCGACCCCCCGCCACTCGCCCCGACCCCCCGCCCCCCGCCCCGACCCCCCGACCCCCGCCCCGACCCCCCGCCCCCCGCCCCGACCCCCCGCCCCCCGCCACTCGCCCCGACCCCCCGCCACTCGCCCCGACCCCCCGCCACTCGCCCCGACCCCCCGCCACTCGCCCCGACCCCCGCCACTCGCCCCGACCACTCGCCCCGACCCCCCGCCCCGACCCCCCGCCACTCGCCCCGACCCCCCGCCACTCGCCCCGACCCCCCGCCACTCGCCCCGGCTCCCTCCCCCCCACTCCCCCTCTTTCCCCCCCTTCTCCCCCTCCCTTCCCCCTCCCCCCTCCCCTCCCCCTCCCCCCTCCCCTCCCCCTCCCCCCTCCCCTCCCCCTCCCCCCTCCCCCTCCCCCCTCCCCTCCCCCTCCCCCCCTCCCCTTCCCCCCTCCCCCCCTCCCCTTCCCCCCTCCCCCCCCTCCCCTTCCCCCCTCCCCCTCCCCCCTCCCCCTTCCCCCCTTCCCCCCCTCCCCCCCCCCTCCCCCCCCCTCCCCCTCCTCCCCTTCCCCCTCCCCCCCCCTCCCCCCCTCCCCCCCTCCCCCCCTCCCCCCTCCCCCCCCCCCCCTCCCCCCCCCCCCCTCCCCCCTCCTCTCCTCCCCTCCCCCTCCCTCCCCCCCCACCCCCCCCCACCCCCCCTCCCTCCCCCCCCACCCCCCCTCCCTCCCCCCCCACCCCCCCTCCCTCCCCCCCACCCCCCCTCCCTCCCCCCCCACCCCCCCTCCCTCCCCCCCCACCCCCCCTCCCTCCCACCCCCCCCCTCCACCCCTCCCCTCCCCTCCCCCCCTTCCCCCTTCCCCCCCCTCCCCCCTCCCCTCGCTTCCCCCTCCCCCCTCGCTTCCCCCTCCCCCCTCGCTTCCCCCTCCCCCCTCGCTTCCCCCTCCTTCCCCCCTTCTCCCCCCAACCCCTCCCCTGCACGCCTGCCCCGCCCCGTGCCCTCTGCCCCACCTGCCCCGTGCCCTCCGCCCCACCTGCCCCGTGCCCCCCGCGCTGCCCGCCCCGTGCCGCCCGCCCCATGCCCCCCCGCAGCCCCCCTGCAAGTGTTTTTGCACTTGTCAATTTTGAAAAACATTCCAAATTTTAAAATCATGTGTCAGTCATATTTTTGTGGGAGAGTTGGTGACTGAGATAAAGGCTTGGGACGAGGTTCAAGTGTTGAGATTATGTTGTCTTTCAATGTGTTGCCAAAGTGCAGAATGATGGAAACATGTCATCCTGTCAGTGAACATTAGATTCAGAATTGCAGCTGTGCT
>NW_027591729.1:0-76417 GCF_964213995.1 Mustelus asterias
TAGAATAGAGTCCATGATACAGTGTATATTACACAGGCTATGTTACAGTGTACGCTACAGTTTGTTACAGTGTATAATACAGGGGATGTTATACAGTGTCTATTACATGGGGTGTTATACAGTATAATATTTAACTTCATGTCTTGTTCTAATCTTACAAATGAGACTTTTCTAATGGTCCCTGCCTTCAGGCAATGTTCCTTTCATTCACGACGCATATGGAGATGCCAACTCTAATTTCACCTTCTTTTTCTATAGAAATTGAGCAAGTATTTCCCTGTGTCTGAAATTGGGAGGCTTCAGGAAGATTCCTCAAATATAATTGAGCTGTTACGGACTGCATTTGAGGTAAAACATCTTCCTAGCACTCTTTCTATGAAATTAAACTCATCCATTGTACATACCTCATTGTAAAGTTGCATAAAATAAAGGCAAAGTACTGTGGATGCTGGAAATGTGAAATAGAAACAGAAAATGCTGGAAATCTCAGCAGATCTGGCAGTGTCTGTGGAGAGAGAATAGAGCCAATGTTTCAGGACCAATATCACTTCTACTGAACAGATGTTAAATGCGTGGTGTGTGTGAAGTTGTAATATCACAGAGCATCACATGTATCCAGCTGCATTTTTATAGGCCATAAGATATAGGAGCAGAATTAGGCCATTCAGCCCATCGAGTCTGCTCTGCTATTCAATCATGGCTGATAAGTTTCTCAACCCCATTCTCCTGCCTTTTCCTTCTAACCTTTACAAATCAAGAACCTACCTATTCCTGTCTTAAATATACTCAATGACCTGACCTCCACAGCCTTCTGTGGCAAGGAATTCCATAGATTCACCTGGCTGAAGACATTCCTCCTCATCTCGGTTCTAAAGGGTCATCCCTTTATTCTGAGACTGTGCCCTCGGATCTAATCTCGCCTACTAATGGAAACATCCTTCCCACAGAGCTGTTGCTCTGTGACCACTGACAGTAGTGCCCTCAGGCTTTGTTACTGATCATTGTCTGATCTTCCTTTTCTAGAACATCCGCTCAAAGATGGAAATCCGACCTGAGCGAGTCCACAAAACAATGAGGTCCAAAGTCTCATCGTTATCAACTGCTGTTTCTCAGAGTGACTCCTCTATCTTCACTGTGCTCCCAGGAAAAGTGGTAAGAAATCCAGAATCTGAAGACCAACTGAGTGAGGTTCCCATCTCGTGCAGTCCTGAGTATGTTGATCAGACATCCTGGGTCTCACAACCTGGCCTGAGCCTTACCACCAAAATGCCAGTGTTGTGTGTGCGTGCGTGTGTGTGTGTGAGTCTGTGTGTGCGTGTGTGTATGAGTCTGTGCGTGTGCATGTGTGTATGAGTCTGCATGTGTGTGTGTATGAGTCTGTGCATGTGTGTATGAGTCTGTGCATGTGTGTGTGCGCGTGTGTATGAGTCTGCATGTGTGTGTGTATGAGTCTGTGCATGTGTGTATGAGTCTGTGCATGTGTGTGTGCGCGTGTGTATGAGTCTGCATGTGTGTGTGTATGAGTCTGTGCATGTGTGTATGAGTCTGTGCATGTGTGTATGAGTCTGTGCATGTGTGTGTGCATGTGTGTATGAGTCTGTGCATGAGTCTGTGCATGTGTGTATGCGTGTGTGTATGAGTCTGTGCATGAG
Source organism: Mustelus asterias (assembly GCF_964213995.1). Classification (NCBI taxonomy): domain Eukaryota; kingdom Metazoa; phylum Chordata; class Chondrichthyes; order Carcharhiniformes; family Triakidae; genus Mustelus; species Mustelus asterias. The sequence continues at coordinate 1,653 of NW_027591729.1, forward strand.
TCTGTGCATGTGTGTATGCGTGTGTGTATGAGTCTGTGCATGTGTGTATGAGTCTGTGCATGTGTGTGTGCATGTGTGTATGAGTCTGTGTATGAGTCTGTGCATGTGTGTATGCGTGTGTGTGTGAGTCTGTGTGTGTGTGTGCGTGCTGTGAAGAAATGCAATCCAAAGGGAATAATGTCACAGCAGGCCCTAGTAGAGGAGGTCACTCTTACAGATGAATGTCACTCTAACAATTCCTCGATATTGGAAAGTTGTAGATATCTGTGGTGAACCAACAGGTGCTCTCAGCACCACAAACTCTTCACTAATTAATACAGTTCCTCATAAAATCTAGTAACTTTCTCTGATACAACATCCACCCTGTAACACACATGTTTGGATTTTTAAAAAAAAACAATCAACCTCCAGAAATACTTCTTTATAATTTCCCACTTGAGGAGTGATTCCTGGAGTTCCAACTATCTCTTGGAAGCTTATGCAAGTGGCCATTCCTCAGATGTAAGTGGGTAAGGTAACCATGTAATTATTATACCTACATGTCTACTCCTACTTTAAAGGTGCTGTTATAAATGCCTATTGCTTTATTGAGCAGACAGCTCGCAGGTTGTGAGATCAAATCCCACCATAGCAATGTTTAAAATTTATTAAGGGAGCCATCAGGAATATGATGGGCCACTCAACTGACTTGTGAACAAAGTATCATCAAATAACAGGGACAGCAGAAGCATGGATTCAAAATTAGCTGACTGACAGGAAACAGAGGGTGGAATTCTCCCAAAACAATTCAAAGTGTCGAATTCACGTGAAAACTGGAGTAATTCATGCTGTTTGTTTTTCAGTGGGAGTTCAGAGAAGAATCTCCCACACTCTGCACACTGCAGAGTGCCCTAGCGTGATTCACTCCAGAAGTCAGGGAGCGATGCCTATTGCTGCTGGAGAGGCAGCAGCAATGGCACTGAGCGGGCCGCTGTGCATGTGCCGATCTATCAACGCCGAGATCGCTGGCCAGCCCTGCAACACTCGCAATTCAGGCCCTCTGACAACACACCCCCCCCCCCCCCCCCCCCTCCCCTCAATGCCCGATCAGTGGCCCTCCATGCATTCCCGGGCCAGCCTTGACCCCCCAGCCCCAATCTTCAATTTCACTCTCCTCCCCCCCCCCCCCCCCCCCCCACCCCCCCGCCCCTCACTGGTAGTCCCAATTCCCCCCCACAGTTGCGACCCCCTCCAGCTGGCTGTCCCCCCCAACCCCGATTGTTGGCTTCCCTCCCTCTGCTTGATCCCAAAATGCAGAGTGGCAGCAGGACCCCCCTCCCCCAGCCCCATCCACTTGGCACTGCCCCATGCCCGGTAGTAATCCCGGTTGGAGTGAACCATTCTGGCGGGGGTGAGGGGTGGGGGCGATGCTAGCGGACTTGGAAGCTTCAGTCCCGGGCCCGGTAATTGTATTTAAAATATATGTTAATGTTTATTTAAATAATATATGTGGCTCCCCACCGATTTCTGGCTTGGAGCTGATGCTGCCAGCCATTTGGTGCTGGAAGGCCCTATTGGGGCAGGATGCCCAGAGCAGATCCCGCGGATCGGACACCGTTGGAATCTCCCAGCCCGCTGCGCTCAAAAATTAGAGGGGGGAAGAATTGACCCCAGGGAATTTAGATATTTTTTGAGCTGGATGATGTCTTGCAGTTTGGGGCGGCATGGTGGCACAGTGGTTAGCACTGCCGCCTAACAGCGCCAGGGACCCGGGTTTGATTCCTGGCTTGGATCACTGTCTGTGCGGAGTTTGCACATTCTCCCTGAGTCTACGTGGGTTTCCTCCCACAGCCTAAAGATGTGCGGGTTAGGTGGATTGGCCATGCTAAATTGCCCCTTGGTGTCAGGGGGACTAGCAGGGTAAATATGTGGGGTTACGGAGATAGGGCCTGGGTGAGATTGTTGTCAGTGCAGCTCAATGGACCAAATGGCCTCCTTCTACACTGTAGGGATTCTATTCTATGATTCTGGTGGAGTTCTCCAGGGGTAAGCGTGGGACCCTTGCTCTTCCTAATGGGCCTAGGCCTTGGTGTCCAGGGTATAATTTCTAAATGTGGGGATGATATGAAACTTGGAAGCTTTGTGAATAGTGAGGAGGACAATGTGTAACTTCAAAAACATTTGGACATGTTAGACAAGTGACAGGTGAAACTTAATGCAGATAAGTGTGAAGTGAATCATTGTAGTCATAAGAATGAGGAGAAACAATTTAAAATAAAGGGTAACAATTTGAAAGAGGTGCAGGAGCAGAGGGACCTGGGTGTGCATAAGAAAATATAAAATGAAGCTGGCAGGACAAGTTGAGAGTGTGGTTAATATAGCAAACAGTATCCTAGGCTTTATTGATAAACAGAGTACTCGAGCAAGGAGATAATGTTGGACTTGTGTCGAATACTAGTTTGGTTTCAACTAGAATATTGCATCTGGTTTAGAAAGGATGTGAAGGCATTAGACAGGATGCAGAGAAAAGTCATGAGAATGGTCCCAAAGATGAGGAACTTCAGTTGTGAACAGATTGGAGGTGGAGCTTGCTTTCCTTGGAGAAGAGAAGGTGGGAGATCTGATAGAGGTGTTCAAAATCATGGGGGAATCTATGAAGAGTAAATAGGAAGAAAGCATTCCCTTGGTGGGAGGATTGAGAACCAAAGGGTACGGATTTAAGATAATTGGCGTCAGGCAATGACGATATGAGGAAAACTCTTTGTGCGACAGATTTTTAAAATTTGTTCGTGGACTATGGGCATTGCTGACTGTAGGCCAGCATTTATTGTTCAAAAGTGTGAGGATCAGAAACATACTGCCTGAGTGTAGTAATGGCAGATTCAATTAAGACATTCAAAAGGGAATTGGAATGTTATTTAAGAAGGATGGATGTGCAGAGCTAAAGGAAGCAGGTGGGGGAGTGGCATTAGGGGAGTCCTACGGATAGATGGCATAGACACAATGGCCAAATGGCCTCTTTCTATGCCAGTTATCCATATCTTCTTCTGTGCTGTAACGATTCCGTGATTGCCAAAAAATGTCTCGAGGTGTCTCAGACAAACATTATCATACAATATTTGACATAAAGCAGATTAGGAGACACTTGGACTGGTAATCAAAACTTGGTAGGCTTGAAGAAATGTTCTAAATGAGGAAGGAGGTTGAGGGAGGACATTCCGAAGCTTACAGCTCTGGCAGCTGATGGCATGGCTGCCAACGGGTGAACAAAGAAAATAGACAATGTGTAAAGAGCCCAGAATTGGAGGTGTGCAGTTATCCTGGGAGAGTTGTAGGATTGGAGGATGTTACAGAAACAAAAAGGGTTGAGGGCTGGAGAAGGTTACAGAGACAGGGAGAGACATGATGTAGGGTGTTGGTTATAGTTTGGTAGGGCTGAATAAGTGTTTATAGTCACATGTCGGTTAACTCTAAGTCTTTATTGATTCTTAGAACTATTAACAAACTTAGAGTAAAGGGTACAAACTCGGAGCTCTCTCCATGCTGGCTAGTACACATGGCTCTGTCCAACTCTAGACTGACTCTGGGTGCAGGTCATTTGCTCCCTTACATTACTGTGTGGACAGTACTGTACTCAGTCCCACATTAACCCTATATGTGCCAGACCTTTATTCCATGGGTTGTAGGATCTGGAGGTGGTTACAGAGATAGTGGGGACTCAAAAGAATGGGGAAATTTTGAAAATCTGAAGGAATTTGAGTATTGGCCACAAGGATTTCACGTGGTTGCTGTGGGTTGAAATATTGAGCTGACTGTGTCTAGAGGGATGAAGGTTCCCCCTATATAAGCCTGGAAAGTGTTAATTTTCTTCTCTATTCATAACCAGGAAGAGTTTGAACTTCATGTGAAAGCTTTGGACTACATTGGTGAAACTCATGTGTGTGACTACAAGGAGGATCAGAAAGGAAACCTTTTTGTCAAACCCAGTACTTTTGCAGATGCTTTGTCAGTAGATGCCACGCTACTGTGTAGTGCATGTTCCTGTGAATTGGTGAGGTCTGATTGTTACTTCATTATTTCAAAAACTGCAATTGGTATTTCACATTCTCACCCATTTTTCCAATCTGTCTTCCCTGATTCATCAACAGAATGCACAGGTGAACTCTCCCAAATGTAACGGGCATGGTGACTTTGCTTGTGGGCACTGCATGTGCAAGGGCGCTTGGTAAGTGGAACGAGCACGTTTATATTTTGGTTAGAAAGCAGGTGGGCAGGACTGTATGGTACTGATCTTGAAAGAACAGAAGAGGAACTTGTATTTCCGTGGCTTCAGGATAGTCCCAAAGAGGTTTTGAGAGCTAAGTCTAGGCACTCTTGTAATGTGGCAAATTGGTCGTAATGTAGACTGGTAATCCAGAGGCCTGTATTAGTGCTTTGGAGACTTGAGTTCAAATCCTATCATGCCACCTGAGGAATTTAAATTCAATTAATTAATAAATCTGAAATTTATTATTGGATGACTTGTCTTGGCCTCCTCTGGAAACTGAAATAGATAGCCCATATTGAAGTAACGGTTGAAGATGTTAGTAAATGCTTTATCATTTGCATTTGATGTTCTGGGTTCCTCCATCATTGAGGATGGGGATGTTTGTGGAGCCTCTTCCTCCTGTGAGTTGTCTAATTGTCCATCACCATTGATGGCTGGATGTGAAAGGATGCAGCCTGCATCTGATCCGTTGGCTGTGGGGTCCCTTAGCTCTCTACAGAATGCTCCTTCCACTGCGTGGCATGGTGTAGCTTCATCAGTTTGACCAGCATGGATTTTTTTAAGGCATTTTAACTGATTAACTAAATTGATTGAATATTTGGATGAATTTACAGAAAGTGCAGGTGAGGAAGATGTGTTAGATGTGGTGTACTTGGCCACATAACAAGCTTGTCGGCAAAGTTAAAACCCATGGAATAAAAGAGATGGTGAAAGATATGGAACCAAGGTTCGCTGACTGACAAGAACAGAGAGTAGTCGTAAATGGCAGCTTTTCAGACTGGAGGAAGGTGGGGTTCCCCAGGGGTTGGCGCCTGGAATACTGCCTTTCTTGATATGAATTAATGACCTATATTTACATGTGTGGAGCACAATATTAAAATTTGCAGATGACACAAAAGTATTGGATGTATTGTGAACTGTGAGGAGGATAGTAAGAAAACACAGAGAGGCTGGTGGAATGGGCCGACATGTGACAGATGAAATTTCATGCAGAGAAATATGAACTGATTGATTTTGGTCAGAAGAATAAGAAGAGGCAATATAAGCTAGAAGTAAAAATGTAAAGGGAGTGTTAGGACAATGAGATCTGAGGGTATATGTGTAAAATCATGGAAGGTGGCAGGGCAGGTTGAGAAAATAGTTCATAAGGCATTTGGGATTTATAAATTGAAGGATAGATGGGGTTCAAAATCCTGGAAATCCAGACAGAGTAGAGAGGGGAAAACCGATTACAATGTCGGATGGATTGAGAACCAGAGGACAACAAGTCAAGTGGTTAGCAAACTAACCAATTACAACATGAGGAAACGAGTGATTCGGATCTGGACTGAACTGCCTGAGGATATGATGGGGTCAGATTCAATCAAGGCTTTCAAAAGGAAATTGGATAGGCATCTAAAGAAAATAAATTTGCAAGGCCACAGGAAAAAGGAGGGGGAATAGCACTAGCAGAGTTGATCGTGTAGTAAACTAGTATGCTTACGATGGGCCGAATGGCATTCTTCTGCACTAACCATTGAATGATAATATGGTATTAACCCTAATATATCTGTATGTGGCCTGGCTGTCATTCCTAGACTAATCAAATCAGGCTGGTCGACAGGCCAGAAGTGGAGGAGGATAGATATTTCAGAGGATTGTAGGGCTGGAAGAGATTACAGAAATAGAGAGGGGTGAGGCCAAAGAGGGAATTGAAAACAAGGATGAGTTTTGGATGATTTTGAGTTTACTGAGAATCAAATATGTGAGAACAGGAGAGCTTTGCAAGAGTTGGATCCAGAGAAAACCAATGAGGCTTCCAGCAGCTGTGGCAGCAAGGAGTCATCTCATTACCAGAGGCCTTGGTGACAGCATGGCTATGTGAATAAACATTCAACTCTTGATGAAATATGACACCAGGGGCTGGATTATATGTGCCTCCGGCAGGCATGTTTCCCTGGGATAATGGGGTGGTTTATGTTAAATGGGCTGAGTGCCCATCCCAGCACCTTCCCATCCACCCCTGAGTTTACCCCCAAAATCAGCCCACCCACCATATTTAACTCAACAACGTAGGGTCAGTTAGGCAAGGCTATTGACCTTGATAATATGCTGTTCACGCCATTGTACATTTGACACCAGGGCCCAAGCAGGAAGCTCAGTTGTTAACCTCAAATCATTAAAGGGTGGGAAGGAAGGTGGGGGCTCTTTGGGGGCTGACTTTTGCCGATCGCAGCCCTTTCTTCCATTTTTAAAACAAAACATGGCGGTTGATAGGTGAGGACTCATTTTACTGATGTTGGAACTCTATGTTTCCTTCTCCAGGCGTGGGGAATTCTGCAAATGTGATTCGAGTTATCAGGAGAATGTCGCAGCGTGCAAAAATCCCAGTGACTCCTCCAAGGTTTGTTCCGGTCGCGGAGACTGTTACTGCGGGGTTTGTCACTGCCATCCATCACAGCGCCATCTGGAAAGGTTTGAGGGAAACTATTGTGAATACAGCACCCTGCTTTGCCCACGATTTGCTGGCTTTATATGCAATGGTGAGTGACATTTTGGCCCTTGCTGTAAGGAGTAGGGGTACTGGTATAAACATTAGGTCACAAAGCATATTTTTCCATGGAGATCAAGAAAGAAAGATCACTAGGATTTACATATCACTGTCTCACATCTTTGAAACGATCCAAAGCCCTTTTCAACCAACAGACTTTAAAGTAAAGTTTATTTATTAGTCACAAGTAAGACTTACACTAACACTGCAATGAAGTTACTGTGAAATTCCCCTGGTTGCCACAGTCCGGTGCCTGTTTGGGTCAATGTACCTCACCAGCACGTCTTTCAGAATGTGAGAGGAAACCGGAGCACCCGGAGGAAACCCACGCAGACACGGGGAGAACGTGCAAACTCCACACAGACAGTAACCCAAGCCGGGAATTGAACCAGGGTCCCTGACGCTGTGAGGCAGCAGGACTAACCACTGTGCCACCGTGCCACCCAAAAGAAGAGACTTCTTTTGAAGGAGGCTCATGGCTTCTTGCACAAAGAGCAAATAATGAGCAATTATATTTTTTCTGCTGTTGTTATTTGCGGGATGAATGTTGACCGGGACATTGTGGAGAACACATTGTCCTTCCTCCAGCAGTGCTAAGGAGTATTCTTAATGTCCTCCCAATGGAGAAGCCAGTTTAATGGCTGATCTGAGAGGCAGAAACTCTGAAGGCAAAGCTCTCAGTATGGCACTGGGAATGTCAAGCTTTGATTGTGTGCTCTAGTCTCTGGAGATGAGCTGGAATACATGATGTGTGGATTTGGAAATGCCACTGCCTGAAATTCTCAGCCGTGGGAAAAATAAATTACTGAATGCCCAGGTCTGACGGAGTTTGGAACACGAGGAGGAGCCAGCGTCAGTTCTTATTCTGCTGCGTCAGGTCACCAATCCGACACCACAATTGGTGACAGGACCTGGGGTGGCGATGAAGGTAGTTCACGAGGTTGGTCACTCCTGATAAGATAGACAGCCGGCCATGCTTCCTTCAGGGCTATTGGTGGTTTATGGGGCAACTTCTCAACTTGAGAAAGCACCTTCAAGGAGGGTGAGCTGAAAACTGTGGCCAGGGCCACATATTGAACTTGACGGCATAGAATTCCTGAAAAGGAATGTGAGGGAGTTCTGGGGTGGTGTTCAGATTCACAACAAAACTTCTATTGGCTGCAAGGATATTGCAGGGGTAAATTTCTTAAGGATTTCTCCTACTCTGCAGCCTTAACTTCAGCAGAAGCCCAAAGCCTCATTGGTGTTAGGTCGGTGTGACCATAGCTACCAATGAATGATGATGCAAATACCCAATACAGTGATCAGCATGTGGAAGAATGAAGATTGGTCACTATTTGGAGATCCATTGTCAAAACTTAGAGCTAGACATCCCTTTCAGAGGCTGATAACTAATGTGTTTCCAGCAATTGTTTTATTCATTTGATCAAAATTATAAGTGGATTCAATTTGCATTCACCAATGGGGTTGGCAGTGTGAGTTGTATTGGCCAATGGGGTTGGCAGTGTGAGTTGTATTGGCCAATGGGGTTGGCAGTGTGAGTTGTATTGGCCAATGGGGTTGGCAGTGTGAGTTGTATTGGCCAATGGGGTTGGCAGTGTGAGTTGTATTGGCCAATGGGGTTGGCAGTGTGAGTTGTATTGGCCAATGGGGTTGGCAGTGTGAGTTGTATTGGCCAATGGGGTTGGCAGTATGAATTTCACTGACCAATGGGGTTGGCAGTATGAGTTGCACTGACCAATGGGGTGACAGTATGAGTTGCACTGACCAATGGGGTGACAGTATGAGTTGCACTGGCCAATGGGATTGACAGTGCGTGTTGCACTGGCCAATAGGGTTGTACTGATTTGACGAGATCTCCATTATTGAGGTTTGGCCAATTTGAGCCTGAGTTTAAATTTAGTGTTTGATTCAGTTTCTGTTACGGTTTTTCCACAGGTCACGGTAAATGTTTAAAGGAAAAGTGTGAATGTATGGAGGGATGGAAAGGCGACTCGTGTGAGTGTCCCATCAGCAATGCCACATGCATTGACGCTAATGGGGTAAGTGTGGAATTACACTGCAGCACCACAGACACATTTAGACAGCAGTTGGGTATTGGTGATGTTGACTATTTGTCCTACATCCTGCCTGGGTTTCTTTTGAAAAGCGTGTGTGAAATGGGACACTGATGAACCATTATTTGTGCTACTGTCAAAATACAGTCCTCTTTTCAAATCAAATTTACTCTATGGATCTGGTGCGTGATTGTCACCAAATGATACTCGGGGCTTAAAATGGTTAAATTATGAAGAATTGAAAGATAAATTAGAAAAAAACTGTTTCCCCTGTTGGGAGAATCCAGGGCAAGAGGATATAACCTTTAAATAATAACCTTAACAACCTTAACAGCCAGGCCGTTCAGGGTGAAAATATGAAACTGTCTCTGCCAACAGTCTGGGAATGTTGGGGTCAATTTCAATTGTAATCAATTTCTGGTGTATAAGGATATCAATAGATATAAAGCAAAGGTAGGTAGAAGGAGTTGAGACACAAAGCAACTATGGTGAAGTAGGTTGAAGGGGCTGAATGGCCTAATCCTGTTCCAATATGTGGTCCCGGTTTCAATGCAGCTCAGAATGTTGAGGAACTAATAAGAGGGAGTGTGATAGTGTGCATAGTTCCCTGAGGGTCACATGATTGGGCCAGACCGAATGGACTGTTGAGGCAGGAAGCAGAGCCAATCGAGTGCGAGGCTGCATATTCTGGGTCAGGGAGGATCCTCAATTGGAGTCAGGGAGGAGAGTTGCATAATCGCATAGTTAATTCTGTCTGACCCGTTGTTGCAAATAACTATTTATTATTGGCAATAAAGCGTTGTCCTCAATTTATCACATGGAGGAATTTATAGAATGATTGTGTGTGCTGAAATGAGCAGTGTTCATTAGTCACATTGTAGGGATGTCCATACAGTTAGGGAGTGATTATGTCCCTGGTTTCTGGCTGGGTTCAGCCTGTGAGGTAGAGTTTGTGTTAGAGCTCCCTCTGATGGCGTATAAAAAAACTGTTAAGAATTTAGAATTCCTCCGAATTCTGCCAGGACTTTCTGCGGGTGAGGGAAACATTCCTCTCCTCTACCCACCCAAACAAAACAAATAATGTGACACTGGGAGCAGTTAGTGCAAGGACTTTCTGTAAACTCGAGTTTCCAGGTATTCACCTTTATCTTTCCGATTATAGGGACTCTGCAATGGGAAAGGCAGCTGTGTGTGTGGAAGATGTCAGTGTGATCCGACTGACGTGAATACTGATGCAGCATGCGTCCCCCTCAAATACACAGTAAGTGAAGATAGTTAAATGTGTAAATATTTATACCATGTCTTTCATGACTTCAGAACATCCCAAAGTGATTTGATTTATTATTGTCACAATACAGTGAAAAATATTGTTCCTTGCGCGTTATAGACAAAACATACCGTTCATAGAGTACAAAGGGAAGAAGGAAAGGAGAGAGTACAGAATGTCGTGTTACAGTACAGATAGGGTGTAGAGAAAGATCAACTTAATATATGAAAGGACTATTCAAAAGGCTGATGACAGCAGGGAACAAGCTGTTCTTGAGACTGAAGTTCTTTTAAAGTGTAGTTAGTGTTTGTGATGTAAGAAACATGGCAGCCAATTTACACACAGTAAAGTCCCAAAAACAACAATGTGGTCATGACCGGGTTATTTGTTGTGTGATAGTGGCTGAATCATAAATATTGTCCAGAATGTCAGGAGGACTCCCTCCTCTTTGAATTGCACTATGGGATATTCAGTGGAGAAGGCAACAGGTTTAAGATCTTATCTGAAAAGCAGCACCTCTGACAGTGCAGCATCCTGCAGGACTGCAGTGGAGTATCAGATTGTGTAGTCTTCTGGAGTGGGGCCTGACCCCCTAATTGAGAGTGGGGAGTATAATCACTGAGCCACGACAGATGCACATTCCTGTCATATGTTCACTCTCATTCTCTAATTCATTCGGTTAAGCTATATTTCCATGATGAATGAATGATCTGGTTTTAAGAAGTGTTAGTGTCCTGGGCCAGGACCCCAATTTATACAAGGAAGCCAGATTAGACCCCAACAATTTTTCTATTCTGGCATAAATGTGAGGAAAAGATACTTTCTTCCAGGAATTATTCCACTGACAAAGTAGGAATCTTTTATAGTAAAACAAACATTATTAAATAATACAGTTAAAATATAACTCTGATGCAGCTTAACCATTATAGAGTCATAGAGTCAGAGGTTTACAGCATGGAAACAGGCCCTTCGGCCCAACTTGTCCATGCCACCCTTTTTTAAAAAAAATCCCTAAACTAATCCCAATTGCCCGCATTTGGCCCATATCCCTCTATACCCATCGTACCCATGTAACTATCTAAATGCTTTTTAAAAGATAAAATTGTACCCACCTCTATTACTACCTCTGGCAGCTTGTTCCAGACACTCACCACCCTCTGTGTGAAAAAATTGCCCCTCTGGACACTTTTGTATCTCTCCCCTCTCACCTTAAACCTATGCCCCCTAGTTTTAGACTCCCCAACCCTTGGGAAAAGATATTGACTATCTACCTTGTCTATGCCCCTCATTATTTTATAAGGTCTCTATAAGATCACCCCTCAGCCTCCTACGCTCCAGAGAAAAAAATCCCAGTCTATTCAGCCTCTCCTTATAACTCAATCCCATCAAGTAGCATCCTAGTAAATCTTTTCTGCACTCTTTCCAATTTAATATTATCCTTTCTATAATAGGGTGACCAGAATTGCACACAGTATTCCAAGTGTAGCCTTACCAATGTCTTGTACAACTTTAACAAGATGTCCCAACTCCTGTATTCAATGTTCTGACCGATGAAACCAAGCATGCCAAATGCCTTCTTCACCACTCTGTCCACCTGTGACTCCACTTTCAAGGAGCTATGAACATGCACCCCTAGATCTCTTTGTTCTGTAACTCTCCCCAACACCCTATCATTAACAAATAAACAATATTGATATTTGAAAGGAAGCACCTTTATTTTTTAGCTTATGTCTGTTTCAGTTCCAAATATGCAACGTTCCTCCTAGACTTAAATGCCACTTTAAATAAAGTTATCAAACTCAGGCATACTTGCTATAAATTGTGATAACTGGTAGACCTCTCTCTTCAGCAGCTTCCCAAATCGAACTGCAAACCTGCTTTTCTTCAAAAACTTCTTACTCTCTGCACATAAACCACATTATTACATGACCCTGCCAATCAACCTAGTCAGAAGTCTTAGGGGAACTTAAATTTTAAAAAGTCCATTAGCTTTACTTAAAATAAGCACTTCATAGCTAAAATGAGTAATTATCCTGCTCTCCCAGCATTTGAGCTACATGCCGTCCAGACATACTGACTGCCTGTAGAATAAAGCTGATTTTTAAAACATTACCCTTAAACATAAAATATAACACTAGCACATATCGTTACACGAGTGATAATGATGAAAACATGGAGTGGACTTTAGGTAACTGTAGGTTACTTTGTCAGACATGTATTTCGAGGAGTGAATCCCCACTGAGGACAGACAGTGACGTTAAGATGTTTGCTGAGGTAGGCTTTCATCAGATTTCTCCCTGCACCCTGACCTTACTGTGACCGTGGTCTACTTTCCTGGGCAACAGGTTATTATTTGTACATGGGAAGCTTTCAGTGGGAAGCCGGCCCTCACCAGCAAGACATGGGAAGAGGAAATCTAATATTTTCCTGGGAAAACCATTTCAGAAGCCTGGCCAAAGGAGGCTCACGATTTCCATGTGGGGCATGGAGGAACATTCTGGTTCCTCTTTGCCCATGAAGGAATCTTTAAATAATTTCTCAAACCCTGACCCTACTTGTTGTCAGGTTTCAAGCACCCCCAGATATGTAACCCTGAGTGAAAATTACCTCAGGGTCCAAATGATGGCATCAAGCCCCTGATGTCTGCACATTTACAATTCCCTCATCTCCCTCCATTGAATTACAATGGCCGTGGGCAGGAGTGCATGGGGGACACAGACACATGGATATTGTTCCTGATTTAAATCCTTCCCTGCACCCCACTGTCCGTTCCATTCTCATTATGGATTGGGGGTTAAAATTGGGGTCCTAGGCTCCATGAAATTTCCACTGAGCAACTTCCTAGATATTCAGGAGTAAGTCTATGTCTGTCTCTAACAGAGGCTGTTCCTTTCACCATCTCTTGCAGCTAGGACTGTGTGAGAACCTTCGCACCTGTGTTCAATGCCAGGCCTGGAATACTGGGGAGAAGAAAGGAAAGAATTGTAAGAAATGCACTAACGTTTTCGAGTTTGTGGACAAGCTAAAACCAGGTCAGTTAAAGCATACTGAAATATTGGAAAAACACATTCACTTTAGAGTCCCACTCTCCTCTAGACATCATCCCGTGAACCCAACTGCATTACCCACTTAGATATCCCTCTGTATTCTACTACGTGATTATCATTAACTTGAGGAAATTCTCCCAAATTTCCTTCCTAGTCACAACCTTCTTTTTTACACATGTGCTCCTTGGATTTATAGCTGTTATCTCAATGAACAATGTTGCTCGATACGTTTTGCCATTTCCCTTTGTAATCTTCGAACAATTACGTTCTGAAGTGCTTCATCCTCACTGTGAAGTGTGCTCAATGTTGTCATATAGGAAAAGGATGCTGCCAAATTTACACACAACACAATCCCACAAACACTGAATGCAGTGACTGAGCAACAACTCTGCATTTAGAGGGATGAATGATGCCAAGGCAGTGGAGGCACCCCTTCCCGTGTTGCCATGGAATCCACCTGGGAGGACGGATGAAGCTTTGGTTGAACATTTCATCCGGAAAGTCCGGCAGTGTGGTACTCCTTCAGTACTGCACCGGAGCATTCGCTGAGATGGTGGATTCAGCTTTCTGGAATGGGATTTGAATCTACAAGTTGCCAGGTGTATGTCTTGCCAAGTGCAGCACCCCAACACTTAAAAAAAGTGTCAGATTCCAGCATCTGCAGTCATGTGCTTTGAACTTATTTTGTCGCTACAGAAAAGGAGGTGACGGAACGCTGTGAATTCCGTGATGAGGAAGATGACTGCACGTATTATTACACAGTGGAAATGCTCCCAAATAGCAACAGTACTTATGTACAGGTGCTGAAAAAGAAAGGTACGTCAGAAATATACCTGGAATTTCGACATTTGGTTCTTGACTCTGATAAATTGAGAATGAGGACAACATTATGTGAGTGATTTGAGATGTGATGTATGGTGATTGGATCAGCTTGTGAGGAGCAGCTGATTTTGGATTTCCAAAGCTCTTCACTGGGGTTTCCCTCACCTCACGTCTGAATCCGTTGTAGGTTCATCGACAGAGATCGATTGTTCCGATTAGTCAACAGCTCCATTATCACTTTAATATGTAACTACCAGGAAGGGCAAGGTGAACGAGATGGACCTTGATCTATTCTTGCTGAACAATTCCTACTTTCTGATCAAAAGATGCAGGAAGAACAGGTCATTGTTCACCAAACCATCAAGGTTTGTGGCAGCAAAGGAAACGACTTTCCCTACCATATCTGTGCGAGTACTCTGCAAGATTCACCCAGTCTCTTCTCACCATATCCTTCAGTCTAGGATTTTCCAAACTTTCCCAGCCACGGAATCCTTTTAATCTCCCGCAATTACTGACGGAATTCCCAAGAAGCATTCTTATTACAGTAAGAGTTAAACCACAAAAAATAGCTTACTGGTACAACTGGTACAGAAATACAAAATTATAAAAGTCTTTTCTATTTCTTATATGTATACGTTTATTATAATTAAAAGTTCTCTCATCCAGCAAATAGTTTTACCTTTGTTATTTTATCGGGAGGAGTGATGCTGCTTATTTTGCTCACTAATTTGTTTAATATTCGGAGTGCTACTGAGAGCAGGATTCACACTCACACTCTTACACACTGTAATAACTCCAAGTCACCAAGTTACTTTATTTACACCGTACATCTGTACACAGCAAGCTCTCCAGTTGCTCCCTGCTGAATGCAGCCTGAGAGTCTGACACACCTGCTTTAAATAGGGAGCACAAGGCTCCTTGATTTAACCATCAATTAGGACTCATCAGCAAGCCAACCTCATTAGCCTGACTGAAGTCATCACACACACTCGCCTCTCTCCTTATCACTCCATGGCTGACTCGTCCCTTGCCCACTAGCTGCTTCCCCTCCAACCCTGCAGCTGCTGCATACCCTGTTCCACCGTCTGCTCTCTTCCGCACTCTCACCCTGGCCAGGATCTATGAGGATTTATTTCTCGCTGTTTCCAACTCATCCAGAGACTGGTTTCTGACTGCACCAGCTGCTCGTAGGATCACTAGTCAGCCAATCAGCAGCTAAGGCAGGAAGAAACCAGACTCTGGTTGGATATGCAGTTTCAGAGCATTTTTCAATTTTTATACGTCAGCCTGGCCCATTATGGAGCCCCCTGGAGTCTCCAAAGAAACCCCAGGGCTCTGCAGAACTCAGCTTGAGAAACCCTACCTCAGTCCATTCTCTCTCTGGAAACCTCTCCAATTCCTCGCTGACCCCCTGATCACGCTGTTCCATTCTGTGTCTTTGAATTATAACGCAGTTCCTCATTGGGCGAAGAAATACTCCCAATTTCCCTTAGACCCTTCAGATCTGCTCCACCATTCAGTATGGTCATGGCTGATCCTCTATCTCAACGCCATAAACCCGTGCTCTCCTCATACTCATTGACATTTTTAAGAGTCTAGAAATCTATTTTCTTCTTAAATATATTCAGTGACTTGGCCTCCACAGCTTTCTGTGGTAGAGAATTTCATAGGTTCACCATTCCTCTCAGTAAAGAAGTTTCTCGTCATCTCAATCCCAAATGGCCCACCCTGTATCCTGAGACTGTGATCCCTTGTTCTAGACCTTCCAGCCAGTCTGCCTCCAGTCTGTCCAGCCTTGTCAGAATTTTATACATTTCAATGAGATCCCCTCACGTTCCACTAAACTCCAGTAAATACAGATCTAGTCAACCCAATCTCTCCTCATTTTACAATCCTACCATCCCAGGAATCAGTCTGGTGAACATTCATTACACTCCCTCTATGGTAAGTATATCCTTTCTTCAATAAGGAGACCAAAACTGCACACAATACTCCAAGTGTGGTCTCACCGAGGCCCTGTATAGCTGCAGCAAGACATCCTTGTCCCTGTACTCAAGCCCTCTTGCAATGGAGTCCAACATATCATTTGCCTTCTTAAATGCATGCTTGCTTTCAGTGACTGGTGCACTAGGACACCAAGGTCACTTTGTACATCAACATTTCCCAATCTAATCACTATTTAAATAATACCCTGCCATTCTGTTTTTCTTATCAAAGTGGATACCTTCACACTATTCACATTATACTGCATCTGCCATGTGTATGTGTAAGAGAAAGAGAGTTTCTGATGTCTGTTTAGGCTTGTATTGATACATGTCCTTACCAAATCTCTTATTTTTTATTAATTCATGGAATGTGAGCATCTCTGGGAAATCCAGTATTTATTGTCCATCCCTATTTGTTCTTGAGAAGGTGGTGGTGAACTACCTTCTTGAGCCACTGAAATCTGCCTGGCGTAGGTATGCTCATAGTGCTGTTAGAGAGTTCCAGGATTTTGACCCAGTGACAGTGAAGGAACGGTGATATATTTCCAAGTTAGTCAGGATGGTGCGTGACTTGGAGGGGAACTTGCAGCTGATGGCGGTGTGTTATCCCTAATGTCTGGTTTGATTCTCCTCTTGCAGACTGTCCCCCAGGAGGCTTCCTTTGGCTCATTCCACTGATCATATTCCTGATGTTGTTGTTGGGTCTCCTGTTGTTGCTCTGCTGGAAATACTGTGCCTGCTTTCGGGTGAGTCACCACTCCCAGTGGGGATACTGTACAGTGAGGAGAGGACTGAGCTTTTGGTATAAACTGTACTGGCCTGGCTTGTTACAGTGTTTGAATAAATTCTGACAGCCTCCGCATTGGGTGCCACATGTTTTGATGCATCACATATCAGGCTGACTGCAGTCCCAGAAGAATTTACTCTGACTTGGTATTGTGTCAGACTCAGTGGAATTGGGACAAACCATCTTCAGACAATGGCCTTGATCATGAATTGTCACATTGGGGATTGGGCCTTAGAATTAGTATTGGAGCTCAGGTCAGATTGAGCTGGTTAAGTGAGCTCTGGTTTGTAAACTGGGCTTCGGAATTGGGGTTGGGTATAAGATGGAGCTGGTTTCCGTCTCTGAGATCAGGTTGGGATTGTCCCAGATCTGTTCTATTTGTTTAACTTCCCAACAAAAATTGTGTTTTTTTGACTGTTACAAAGTGTTGTGAGCAAGAGTCCAATTTATGAAAGGTTGATGTGGCTAATGTTGACTCTCTCTCTCTTGCCAGGCTTGCTGTGCCAGGTTGCCATGCTGTGCAATGCTGCCCTGTTGCGCTGCAGGTAATCGCAATCTTGTATAATCACTGATTTGAGAAATCAAATTCATCACAATCAGGTTGTGAAGAATCTTTGGCCTAGAAGTTGGATTAGATGCAAAACAGACGCTGAAAGGTTCAATATGGCATAGGACATTTCTATGTTCATGCCACACTACAACAGACCATGTTGGTTAGAATGCCCTGCAGCTGTCTAGGGTACCCATCTGGAAAGGGTGGATAAGCAACCTGGATCTAATTCAGGCTTTGTTCCAATATTGGATTACAATGGACTGCGGCAAGTACCGTGTAAACCAAACTCATCCAATCACTCAGAAAAATGATCTTTTAATACGTGTTTTGATGGAGCAATTTAAAGGAGGACATTCAGCCCCTCAAGTTTTTTCACTGAGTGATCTGTATTTCAACTCCGCAGAACTGTATTTGTTCTTTATCCCTTGTTGCCCATAGCCACAAAAATCTATTTGTTTCAATCATAAAAGCTCCAATTCACCCTCATAGCCTTTTAGGAAGAGATTGTTCCAGATTTCCACTTTGTGAAGAAATGTTCCTTGATAGCATCCCTGAACAGCTCTAGATTATTTTCCTTTATTCTTCAAACCCCTACCAAAGGAAATAGTTTTATAGTATCTTACTGGCTGGGCTGAATGGCCTGTTTCTATTTAATTCTATCCTTAATAATATTAAACACTTCAATAGGGTCACCCCTTAACCTTTGAATTTCAGATTCAACCTCTGCCCTTGGTTTCAATTCCAGGTACCAAGGTTGGGTTTAAGGAAGACCGCTACATGCTACGTCAAAGCAATCTCACCTCCCTGGACACACCAATGATACGGACAAACAAGCCGGTTGGAACCGACGTTGTGAGGTGGAAGGTGACGGACAATGTGCACAGAGAGGCAGCTAAACGGTATCAGGTGACCAACCCCAATGACACTAGTGAGTATTGAGGAGGCTGAACATTTCTGAATTGAAAGGGCTGCTAACATTGCATAATGGTTTAAAAAGTGGCATTTTGGTCTTCTCCCTGTTAAAAGAGCCCTTTGGGATTTCCATGCTGGCCTATGTCATGCATCAACTAGAACTTACATTTATATAGCACCTTTAACACAGTAAAATGTCCCAAGATGCTTCACAACAGCAGAATCAGTTAAAAATTGACATCAATTCACAAACGACATTGTCAAAAGTTTTGGTCAAAGAGTTAGCTTTGAAGGACCAGCTTAAAAGAGGAGAGAGATGAAGAGTTGGAGCGCTTTGGGCTTGGGGATGTTGGAAGCACAGTGACCAGAAGTGGAACAAGAGGCTGAATGAAAGGAGCACAGGAGGAGCAATGGATTCGGATCGGCAACTATCTTTCAATGCTGCACAGCCAACGCAATTCCAAAAGCCAGAAATGTGGGAGCTGTGCAATGTATGCCACTATCACTATTGCCAGCGCTTTTGTTTCGTAGTTTTCCCATTTTAAATCTCCCAACAAGAGTAGGATTGAGCCATGCTGTGCATCTTAAAACACTACTGGAAGATTTACAGTCACAGAGGAAAAGAACAAATTATACCTGGCTTTATGTCTTACCCATTTCACGCCCAGCAATATACTGGTTCAACAGCACAAGAGGCGAGTCTTAAATCAAACCTCATGTTGTGGGACAATCTAATATCTCGACCAGAAGGACTCTTCAACCTTGGTGAGGCCCACTGACTGTTGAACTTTCATGCCTGTTTAGTGTTTCAGTGCAGATTCCCAGTCTGAATGAGGTCAAGCTGGACTCGGGGTCAATCCCTGGACGGTGTTAATTTATTCCATTGTTGCTTGGAGTATCAAATGACTTAACTCACGGCCACTTAATGTGACCACCTCCTTCACAACAATGAGCACCTCAACACAACAGAGCTCCTAACACTCAGCATTGCTAAGGCAATAAGGAAGGTGTTTTTTCTTGTCATTTGAACAAACTCGCCCAAATATGGGCATGAATATTCCATGTTTGGGTAAGCCACGAGGACCAGATCGCCTCCACGGAGACAGGCTCAGGGGTCCGGAAGGGAAAGAAGGGGTTTAGGAGAGTGATAGTTGTGGGGGACGCAATGGTTAGAGGCACGGACAGGCGCTTCTGTGGGACTGAACGAGAATCCAGGATGGTAGTCTGCCTCCCTGGTGCCGGGGTACTGGATGTCTCCGAGAGGGTAGGAAGCATATTTAAAAAGGAAGGTAGTCAAACGGATGTGATTGTACACATTGGGGGAAATGATGTAGGTAGGAAGAGCAGGGGGGTCATACGAGAGAAATTCAGGGAGTTGGGTGCTAGGCTAAAAAGTAAGACCTCCAGGGTAGCAATATCTGGACTGCTCCCGGTGCCTAGTGCAAGTGAGGCTCGGAACAGGGAGATTCTACAGTTGAACGCGTGGCTAAAGGACTGGTGCAAGAGGGAGGGTTTTAAATTCATAGATAACTGGGAAATCTTCAAGTCAGGATGGCAACTGTACAGAAAGGATGGGTTACACCTTAACTGGAAGGGAGCAAATATCCTGGCTGGGAGTTTTGCTAGAGTGTTTCGGCAGGATTTAAACTAGTGTGGCAGGGGGGTGGGGAACAAAACAGGTGGTCAGTAAATACTGAGGCTGGGGTCGAGCTGGGGGCCAGGGCAAGGCTAGCTAAGAAGAGGAGCACTCTGGAGGAGGAGGACCTGACTGGGCCTGGAGGTCTGGAGTGCATCTGCTTCAATGCGAGGAGTGTAACGGGTAAAACAGACGAACTTTGGGCCTGTTTGTGCGGAATTTGGATGTGGTTGCGGTGACGGAAACTTGGTTAAAAGAAGGACAGGACTGGCAGCTGAATATTCCGGGGTATAAGTGTTTTAGGCAAGACAGAGGAGGGGCTAAAAAAGGTGGGGGAGTAGTGATATTAGTTAAGGAGCATATTACCGCGGTGCAGAGGGTAGACAACTTAGAGGGGTCATGTACTGAGTCGCTGTGGGTGGAACTCAGAAACAGGAAGGGTGCAGTCACTATGCTGGGGTGTACTACAGACCACCCAACAGCCCACGGGAAGTGGAGGAAAGGATATGTCAGGAGATTCTGGATAGGTGCAGAAAACATAGGGTTGTTGTAGTGGGGGACTTTAATTTCCCTGGCACAGACTGGAAAGTGCTTAGAGCTGGGGGACTGGACGGGGAGGAATTTGTAAAATGCGTACTGGAAGGTTCTTTGGAACAGTATGTAGATAGCCCGACTAGAGAGGGGGCTATACTGGACCTAGTTCTGGGAAATGAGCCCGGTCAGGTCGTCAAAGTTTCGGTAGGGGAACATGTGGCAAATAGTGACCACAACTCTGTTAACTTTAGGATAGTAATGGACAAGGATGAGTGCTGTCCTACGGGCAGGGTGCTAAATTGGGGGAAGGCTGACTATAGCCGGATTAGGCAGGAATTGGTGGATGTTGATTGGGAGAGGATGTTCGAGGGTAAGTCCGCGTCTGGCATGTGGGAGTCTTTTAAGGAACTATTGATAAGGCTGCAGGATAGGCATGTGCCTGTAAAAAGGAAAGATAGGAAAGGTAGGATTCGAGAGCCGTGGATAACCAGGGAAATTGAGGATCTGATTAAAATGAAAAGGGAGGCGTACGTTAAGTCCAGGCAACTGAAAACAGATGGAGCTCTGGAGGAATACAGAGAGAGTAGGAAAGATCTCAAACGGGGAGTTAGAAGGGCTAAAAGAGGTCACGAGATGTTCTTGGCAGGCAGGATTAAGGAGAATCCTAAGGCATTCTATTCATACGTTAGGAACAAAAGAGTTGTCAGGGAGAAAATCGGACCTCTCAGGGACAAAGGAGGGGAATTATGCTTAGAACCCAAGGGAATAGGGGAGATCCTAAATGAATACTTTGCATCGGTATTCACGAAGGAGAGGGGCGTGTTAACCGGGAATGTCTCGGAGGGAGGTGTTGACCCGTTAGAGAAAATCTCCATTACAAGAGAGGAAGTGTTAGGTTTTTTAGGGAACATTAAAACTGACAAAGCCCCAGGGCCTGATGGCATCTATCCTCGACTGCTCAGGGAGACGAGAGATGAAATTGCTGGGCCTCTGACGGAAATCTTTGTCGCTTCTTTGGACACGGGTGAGGTCCCTGAGGATTGGAGGATAGCGAATGTGGTCCCGTTGTTTAAGAAGGGTAGCAGGGATAACCCAGGAAATTATAGGCCGGTGAGCTTGACGTCTGTGGTAGGGAAGTTGTTGGAGAGGATTCTTAGAGACAGGATGTATGTGCATTTAGAACGGAACAATCTCATTAGTGACAGACAGCATGTTTTGTAAGAGGGAGGTCGTGCCTTACAAATTTGGTGGAGTTTTTTGAGGAAGTGACAAAAACGGTTGATGAAGGAAGGGCCGTGGATGTCGTCTATATGGATTTCAGTAAGGCATTTGACAAAGTCCCACATGGCAGGTTGGTTAAGAAGGTTAAGGCTCATGGGATACAAGGAGAAGTGGCTAGATGGGTGGAGAACTGGCTTGGCCATAGGAGACAGAGGGTAGTGGTCGAAGGGTCTTTTTCCGGCTGGAGGTCTGTGACCAGTGGTGTTCCGCAGGGCTCTGTACTAGGACCTCTGCTATTTGTGATATATATAAATGATTTGGAAGAAGGTGTAACTGGTGTAATCAGCAAGTTTGCGGATGACACGAAGATGGCTGGAATTGCGGATAGCAAAGAGCATTGTCGGGCAATACAGCAGGATATAGATAGGCTGGAAAATTGGGCGGAGAGGTGGCAGATGGAATTTAATCCGGATAAATGCGAAGTGATGCATTTTGGAAGAAATAATGTAGGGAGGAGTTATACAATAAATGGCAGAGTCATCAGGAGTATAGAAACACAGAGGGACCTAGGTGTGCAAGTCCACAAATCCTTGAAGGTGGCAACACAGGTGGAGAAGGTGGTGAAGAAGGCATATGGTATGCTTGCCTTTATAGGACGGGGTATAGAGTATAAAAGCTGGAGTCTGATGATGCAGCTGTATAGAACGCTGGTTAGGCCACATTTGGAGTACTGCGTCCAGTTCTGGTCGCCGCACTACCAGAAGGACGTGGAGGCATTGGAGAGAGTGCAGAGAAGGTTTACCAGGATGTTGCCTGGTATGGAGGGTCTTAGCTATGAGGAGAGATTGGGTAGACTGGGGTTGTTCTCCTTGGAAAGACGGAGAATGAGGGGAGATCTAATAGAGGTATACAAGATTATGAAGGGTATAGATAGGGTGAACAGTGGGAAGCTTTTTCCCAGGTTGGAGGTGACGATCACGAGGGGTCACGGGCTCAAGCTGAGAGGGGCGAAGTATAACTCAGACATCAGAGGGACGTTTTTTACACAGAGGGTGGTGGGGGCCTGGAATGCGCTGCCAAGTAGGGTGGTGGAGGCAGGCACGCTGACATCGTTTAAGACTTACCTGGATAGTCACATGAGCAGCCTGGGAATGGAGGGATACAAACGATTGGTCTAGTTGGACCAAGGAGCGGCACAGGCTTGGAGGGCCGAAGGGCCTGTTTCCTGTGCTGTACTGTTCTTTGTTCTTTGTTCTTTGTTTGCTCATCACTTAAGAAAAATTCCTTAATTAACTAAACTGATCCTTCGCCATGCCAGTCTTTGTATTTTCAAAAAAATAGGTGAGTAATAGGGACAAAAAAGTTTGCCCACTAAGTCAACATTGTGTTCTGTCAGGGAGGGGGTGACAGGGATGGAATGTGACATTAAAGGAAGGATGTGGAGATGCCGGCATTGGACTGGGATGGGCACAGTAAAAAGTTTCATAACACCAGGTTAAAGTCCAACAGGTTTATTTGGAATCACGAGCTTTCGGAGCGCTGTTCCTTCATCAGGTCGGTGGGAATCCTCCACTCACCTGATGAAGGAGCAGCGCTCCAAAAGCTCGTGATTCCAAATAAACCTGCTGGACTTTAACCTGGTGTTGTGAGACTTCTTACTGTGCACATTAAAGGAAGTGAGACTGAAATCTTTTAACATAGTCACAGATGATTCTGTCCAATTTGCTTTCCTTATTGAACTTTGAAACTTTACCAGTATTTCCTGACCCTGTTCCACTTTTCACTCTCAGTTCCATACAACCTCTCACTGCGAGCAGCCCGAATATTCAATGATGAGCTGAGAAAGCCGGACTCACCAGAGTTTAATCAACTGCGGCTTAAGGTGGAGGAGAATGTAAGTATGCGCACCGACATGTGGCAATCTGCTCCTCAGGACTGCATGCAATGTATGCTCTAATCTACTCTTCTTATTCTGCCATCTCTTGTTTTAAGACTCTCCATCCAACATGCACCTTCCACTGTTCCAAAACAAATTTCTTGCAGTTAATCCAAACACAAGAAGAAAGCTTTTTTCAAAGTTTCTCACAATATATTAAAATTCTGTTTTATTCTCTAACATTAGTCAATCTCCTGTGGTCTTATCCACCATGTTTCAATCCCCATTTCAAAATTACACAATCTTCCTTCAGTTTTATTATCCATTATATGTCCCAATTTATAATGAAAACTGCCTGTGCAAACTGGTGTCTATGATGGAGACATGTTTACATGTGCCGTTTACATTGTAACTGTGACCATCGTAATTTAGAATGGAAAAGGTTGACAAGAGAGTACACAGATACATTAATATTTGTGTATGCATAAAATTCCTTTGTGTGATTCCATCTTTAATGCATAGAATCATGAATCCCTACAGTACAGAAGGAGTCATTCAGCCCATTGAGTCTGTACCTACTGTCCAACAGAGCATCTACCCATGCCCATTCCCTGTCCTATACCGTCACGATGTGGAGATGCCGGCATTAGACTGAGGTAAACACAGTAAGAAGTCTCACAACACCAGGTTAAAGTCCAACAGGTTTATTTGGTAACAAAAGCCACTAGCTTTCGGAGTGCTGCTCCTTCATCAGGTGAGTGGGATTTCAGTTCACAAACAGGGCATATAAAGACACAAGGTTTAAACTGATTCGGGGGGGGGGAGGGATCCTGAGTAGTGGGGCTGAAAGTGAGGGATGCATGGATGGGGACTGCAATGCACGGCATTGCAGAGGTGGGGTGGAGCAGGGTTTGAAATGTGTATACTTCAATGCCAGGAGTATTCGCAATAAAGTGGGTGAACTTGCAGCGTGGATCAGTACCTGGGACTTCGATGTTGTGGCTATTTCAGAGACATGGATAGAGCAGGGGCAGGAATGGATGCTGCAGGTCCCGGGGTTCAAATGTTTTAGTCGAAGTAGGGAAGGAGGTAGAAGAGGGGGAGGGGTAGCATTATTGGTCAGAGATTGTATCACAGTGTCAGAGAGGAGGTTTGATGAGGACTTATCTGTTGAGGTAGTATGGGCGGAGATTAGAAATAGGAGAGGAGAGGTCACCCTGTTGGGAGTCTTTTATAGACCTCCTAAAAGTTCTAGAGAGGTTGAGGAAAGGATTGCGGAGTCAATCCTGCTTAGGAGTGAAAGTAATAGGGCAATTGTTATGGGGATTTTAACTTGACTAATATTGACTGGAATTGTTATAGCTCTAGCTCGTTAGAGGGGTCAGTTTTTGTTCAAAGCGTGCAGGAAGGTTTTTTGACTCAGTATGTAGACAGGCCAACTAGAGGTGAGGCTATATTGGATCTGGTGCTGGGAAATGAGCCAGACCAGGTGCTAGACTTGGAAGTTGGTGTGCATTTTGGTGATAGTGACCACAATTCGGTTACGTTCACCTTAGTGATGGAAAGGGATAGGCATGAACCTCGGGCCAGTGGTTTTAGCTGGGGGAAGGGTAATTATGAGGCTATTAGGAGAGAATTAGGAAACATAGGTTGGACTAGGAGATTACAGGGACTGGGAACGTCCGACATGTGGAGTTTTTTCAAGGAGCAGCTACTGCGAGTCTGTGATAGGTATGTCCCTGTCAGGCAAGGAGGAATTGGTAGGGCTAGGGAACCGTGGTGCACCAAAAAAGTTTCTTTGTTGGTTAAAAAGAAAAAGGAGGCTTATGTTCGGATGAGACGTGAGCACTCGGGTAGTGCACTAGAAAGCTTTAGATTGGCTAAGAGGGAGTTGAAGAGCGAGCTTAGAAGGGCTAAAAGGGGACATGAGAAGACTTTGGCGGATAGGGTTAAAGAGAATCCTAAGGCGTTCTATAGGTATGTCAAGAACAGAAGGTTGGTTAGGGCAAGTTTAGGGCCAGTTATAGATGGCAGAGGGAAGTTATGTGTGGAACCGGAGGAGATTGGTGAAGCATTGAACCAATATTTCTCTTCGGTGTTCACGCAAGGGGACATGAATATAGCTGAGGAGGACACTGGGTTGCAAGGGAGTAGAATAGACAGTATTACAGTTGATAAGGAGGATGTGCAGGATATTCTGGAGGGTCTGAAAATAGATAAATCCCCTGGTCCGGATGGGATTTATCCAAGGATTCTCTGGGAGGCAAGAGAAGTGATTGCAGAGCCTCTGGCTCTGATCTTCAGGTCGTCGTTGGCCTCTGGTATAGTACCAGAAGATTGGAGGTTAGCGAATGTTGTCCCATTGTTTAAGAAGGGGAACAGAGACTTCCCCGGGAATTATAGACCGGTGAGTCTCACTTCTGTTGTCGGCAAGATGTTGGAAAAAATTATAAGGGATAGGATTTATAGTTATTTGGAGAGTAATGAATTGATAGGTGATAGTCAGCATGGTTTTGTGGCAGGTAGGTCGTGCCTTACTAACCTTATTGAGTTTTTTGAGAAAGTGACCAAGGAGGTGGATGGGGGCAAGGCAGTGGACGTGGTATATATGGATTTTAGTAAGGCGTTTGATAAGGTTCACCATGGTAGGCTTCTGCAGAAAATGCAGATGTATGGGATTGGGGGTGATCTAGGAAATTGGATCAGGAATTGGCTAGCGGATAGGAAACAGAGGGTGGTGGTTGATAGTAAATATTCATCATGGAGTGCGGTTACAAGTGGTGTACCTCAGGGATCTGTTTTGGGGCCACTGCTGTTTGTAATATTTATTAATGATCTGGATGAGGGTATAGTTGGGTGGATTAGCAAATTTGCTGATGACACCAAAGTCGGTGGTGTGGTAGACAGTGAGGAAGGGTGTCGTAGTTTGCAGGAAGACTTAGACAGGTTGCAAAGTTGGGCCGAGAGGTGGCGGATGGAGTTTAATGCGGAGAAGTGTGAGGTAATTCACTTTGGTAGGAATAACAGATGTGTTGAGTATAGGGCTAACGGGAGGACTTTGAATAGTGTGGAGGAGCAGAGGGATCTAGGTGTATGTGTGCATAGATCCCTGAAAGTTGGGAATCAAGTAGATAAGGTTGTTAAGAAGGCATATGGTGTCTTGGCGTTTATTGGTAGGGGGATTGAATTTAGGAGTCGTAGCGTTATGTTGCAACTGTACACAACTCTGGTGCGGCCGCACTTGGAGTACTGTGTGCAGTTCTGGTCCCCACATTACAGGAAGGATGTGGAGGCTTTGGAGAGGGTGCAGAGGAGGTTTACCAGGATGTTGCCTGGTATGGAGGGGAGATCCTATGAGGAGAGGCTGAGGGATTTGGGATTGTTTTCGCTGGAAAGGCGGCGGCTAAGAGGGGATCTTATTGAAACATATAAGATGATTAGAGGTTTAGATAGGGTGGATAGTGATAGCCTTTTTCCTCTGATGGAGAAATCCAGCACGAGGGGGCATGGCTTTAAATTGAGGGGGGGTAGTTATAGAACCGATGTCAGGGGTAGGTTCTTTACCCAGAGGGTGGTGAGGGATTGGAATGCCCTGCCAGCATCAGTAGTAAATGCGCCTAGTTTGGGGGCGTTTAAGAGATCCGTAGATAGGTTCATGGACGAAAAGAAATTGGTTTAGGTTGGAGGGTCACAGTTTTTTTTTTTTTAACTGGTCGGTGCAACATCGTGGGCCGAAGGGCCTGTTCTGCGCTGTAATGTTCTATGTTCTATGTTCTATGTTCAAACTCAATTTACAAAATAATGGTTGGAATGCGAGTCTTTACAGGTAATCAAGTCTTAAAGGTACGGACAATGTGAATGGAGAGAGGGTTAAGCACAGGTTAAAGAGATGTGTACTGTCTCCAGACAGGACAGTTAGTGAGATTTTGCAAGCCCAGGCAAGTCGTGGGGGTTACAGATAGTGTGACATGAACCCAAGATCCCGGTTGAGGCCGTCCTCATGTGTGCGGAACTTAGCTATCAGTCTCTGCTCAGCGACTCTGCATTGTCGTGTGTTGTGAAGGCCGCCTTGGAGAACGTTTACCCGAAGAGCAGAGGCCGAACGCCCGTGACCGCTGACCTTTGATCCGGACCTTCAGAGAACCCTCCGTGCTCTCATCCCACGTACTCCCCGCGTTGGAGATCTCTACTGACTCCCGAAGATACACAAGGCAAACACACCCGGCATTTTAGCATGGCCAACCTACCTAACCTGCACATCTTGGGACACAAAGGGGCATTTCAGCATGGCTAATCCACCTAAACTACACATCTCGGGACACTAATGGGTAATTTAGCATGGCCACTCTACCTAACCTGCACATTTTTGGAGTGTGGGAGGAAACCAGAGCACCTGGAGGAAACCCACGCAGACACGAGGGGAACGTGCAAACTCCACACAGACAGTGACCCGAGGCCGGAATTGAACCGGGGTCCCTGGCGCTGTGAGGCAACAGTTCTAACCACTGTGCCACCGTACCTGACATTATGGTAGTACTAAGTGTAGCACTAAATCATATAGGACAGAACGACTGAAGTCGTTCCTAATGCAGTTATTGGAGGCAGCTCAATCTGCCCTCCTTGGGTTTGGGTGAGCCATAAGGAATTCTGGATTCTGGTTCCTAATCACCTTCCAGTGAGGTTTAGTGGAGGAGAGGACAGAATTGGGCTCAACTATGTTGTTCATTGCAACTAAATAATTTGGGACACTCGTGCAGACTGAACATTTGCTTGAGATATTGGCATCTGTCATTGAGAGGGAACAAGAGAATTCGGAGGTGAAATTTAGGGGAAACTGTCTCTTGCAATGTTTGGCTATTGCACTGGAACACCAGAGAAATGCTGCTGCCCAATTGCAATGGCTGATTCCACTGGGACTGACAGACGCACAGCACGACAGCAGTAGAATCCACAACAATTAGGCTGCACCCACTCTCCATGTTTTTTGATGCTGTATCTGTAAGTACAAGAATATAAGGAAAATCAGAAGTGAGAAATGATACCGCAACCCCTCCATCACTTACATCAACTCGGCAATTGCCGAGATACTGAAGTATTGGTGCTCGTGTATATTGGGTTTGTGCAGCTGGAGGTGATGTATCCGTGCAGTATCGTGTACATTGTCAATGTTCTGGAGTGACAGGCTGGTGCAATAGTTCATGGAGCATTCAAAAAGGAAGCAAGATAAGGACATGAGAGATAAAGGAATTGGAAGACAGGCTGATAGGATGAGATGAGGAAGATTGTGGGAGCAAAAGCACTGCCATAAGCCAGCTGGACAAATGGCTTGTTTTTGTGTTATTGTCACAAACCACACTGATGTTATTTGGGAGGGTGTCCCAACTTGAAACAGTAAGGAGTCTCACAACACCAGGTTAAAGTCCAACAGGTTTATTTGGAATCACTAGCTGTCGAAGCGCTGCTCCTTCATCAGGTGAGTGGAGAGGTAGGTTTCACAAACACGGCATATATCGGCAAAAACACAATTGCAAGATAAATTACAGATTGGAATGTGAAGAATAGTTGGAATTCAAGTCTTTACAGGTACAAACAGTGCGAGTGGAGTGAGGGTTAATGACAAGTTAAAGAGGTGTGAATTGTCTCAAGCCAGGACAGTTCGTAGGATTTTGCAAACCCAGACAGTATGCTGGGGTTACAAGTAGTGTGACATGAACCCAAGATCCCGGTTGAGGCAGTCCTCATGCGTGCGGATCTTGGCTATTAGTTTCTGCTCAGCGATTCTGCTTTGTTGTGTGTCTTGAAGGCCGCCTTGGAGAACGCTTACCCTAAGATCGGAGGCTGAATGCCCTTGACTGCTGAAGTGTTCCCTGACTTGCCAGCTTGCCAACTTGAAACGGTTCATGGTGGTGTATAGTTTTGTTTTTGAAATGGTGTCAGAGTCATGTGAAACCCCAGTGAGAATAGCCAGCCCAGAAGTCGTTTAACAATTATTAAAGACTATTTATTAAATTAAAGAAAAGACAAATACATATGAACAGGACTATGATACTCTAAGACACGGCACAGTGGTTAGCACTGCTGCCTCACAGCTTCAGGGAACCGGGTTCAATTGGCTTGGGTCACTGTCTGTGTGGAGTCTGCACGTTCTCCCCATGTCTGCGTGAGTTTCCTCCAGGTGCTCTGGTTTCCTCCCACAGTCCAAAGATATGCAGGTTAGGTGGATTGGCTATGCTAAATTGCCCCTTAGTGTCCCAGGATGTGTAGGTTAGAGAGATTAGCGGGGTAAGTGTGTGGGGGTTGTGGGGATAGGGCCTAGGGTGGAATTGTTGTCGGTGCAGACTCGATGGGCCGAGCGGCCTCCTTCTGCACTGTAGGGTTTCTATAAATTCTATACAATTAAGTATATGAATCAAGAAACACACAGTTTACGTAGGAATTACCCCTTGTTCCAAAATATATCTATGATCCTCAAATTCCTTAAGACTTCCCCCCTTCCCAAACAACATCTAAATTAAATCAATTTGTAAGTCAAACCAAGCTTATCGTTACCCACACGTTGAGGATCAAATCTGAGGAGTGTCTTTTCCTGGTCCAGTGAAGATATGTAAACTGCCTTTATGGAGCTTTCAGCACAGCCCTAGCTCTAAGACTCAGACGTGGGCCTGCTCTCCTGGATGTGAGTTATGGACTGGCTTCTCAGCCTGACAGATATAAACTGGCCTGCCTGCTTCTGAAGGTGCTGGCAATTATACCATTTTTACCTCTTTGATTCTTCATTCTGCACATTTGGCTGTCTGCATCTCTCAAATTCCTTGCCACTAGAAATTAGCATGTGTATACCCCCACAGACCTCTCAGTCATCTAGATAAACTGTTTCCCACTAACAGGGCAATTTACACCTGGTTCTGTCTAGATGCCTGTTAATCTCATTACTAGGAAAGCCACATCTCATCATGCCTTTTTGAATGCTGGCTACTGCTGTCACAAGGCAGATTTTCACCTGTTGCTGGGCAGATCACATCCCATCATACCTTGTTAAATTCTCGTTACTGCTGATACTAAGCAGATCCATGATGCTGTAAATGCTGTGTAATTCAATAAATGTTTAATATTATGACTGACTTCTGATCTATTGATTTTAGCTCAATGATGCATACAAATCTGTCCCAGGTTTCCAGCCAGTGCGGAAAACCAAGTTTAGGTAAGGACTCTTCCCTACCTCTGGAGTCTCTCAGTTACTTTGTGTGTCTCTCTCTCTCTTTCCATTCTCTCAATATTGTCAACCACACCATCTAGGCTTGATATGAAAATCATGAGCCACTGTTTTTTCAAACATAAACTAATATAAATAAAGTTTGTTTTTAAATTTCATTAGTGGCTTATTTAATCTCTAACAGACCAGGGCTCTTTATAAAAATATATTCCTGCATCTGAAAATACTTTTTGAAAATAAAATTTTAAACTCCTATTTGTTATCCTCGTATGTGTTAACGGATCTGTCCACACACCATGGTCATAATTGGTTGAAGCAGCTGCCTCCTTATAGGATGAAACCTCACCAATGTGTCAAAGCTTAATGCACTAATATATTAAAAATACATTTATCTACAGTGCAGTCACTATTATTAATTGTGATAGCTTGCATATACAGACACTCCCCTCCAAGAAAATGTAAAGATTTTTATTATCAATTTCAATAACAATCAGTTATAATCATGATTTTCATTTCAATATCCTGAAATTAGTTAATAAAAGAAATGGACATGCAAAATAAATACATAGTGAGCAGCTGCACTGCTTTCATTGGTGTGCTAATAGGCAAGAATTTACTATTCTACAGAACTCTATATACAGAGGCATGCCTCAAATTGTTTTACATTGAAGACTGAACAGGGAGTGGAAGTTTAATAACAAAGAGTGGGCTGATAAATGTAAGACACAATAGAAGAAAAGTGTTTTAGAGAGTTTCTTTTCAGAGAAAGGGTGGAGAGAACTGAATGAAGAGGCTGGTGTTAATTTGATATTAACTAAGTGTTTAACTGTATTCAGCTGCTGGGTGTTAACTGGGGATTTGCTTGTGCACCCTGTAGAAATGTTGGGTGTTGGGATTGGAGGTGCATTTTTATAATGTGTGTCCCTGTAAATAAAAAGTTTATACGCCAGTTTTAAGCTTCATCACTGGGATTAGAACAGGTAGGAGTGTAATGATTAGACCCAGGACCATCAATAATGACAAAATAAACAAAAGTAAGAAAATTGGTCTTCGAGGAGTAGGAGGGATCATGCAGGAATTTGAAAATTAGGCCAGAAATTTAAGTCAACTCCCTTGAACTTCTGCAGTGCCCGAGGCTGAGAGAAAGACAGCACCAGCAATAGGGTCCCCACCCCATCACCAACACTCACTTGTCTCCAGACATTCCCCAGTAGGATTCCTCTCTGTAAAAAGCCAGGAACAGCTTTACTCAAATCAGTGTTTAACAGACAGCGTCAATAAATCAGACACACACTGATTGGAAGATGACAGGCTGCATAGCTACAATTTTCCATTCTTCCCTCATGGCAGACCAGCCATCGCATCACAGGTGAAGATTTTTTAAAACCCTGTACAGTCGTTCTGCTATGGTGTTTTGTTTATGTTGTCACTTTTTTCTGGCCTGTAAATCTAACTGCCTGCTGGATTCCCACTTTAATTCTTTCTGCCCATTCCCTCTCTTTCTCTCCCATCATACATTAATGTGATTTCAAGAAGGAATTAGATATAGCTCTTAGAGCTAAAGGGATATGGGGGGGAAGACGGGATCAGGATATTGAATTTGATGATTAGCCATGATCAAAATGAATGGCAGAGTGGGCCTGAAAGGGCCGAATGGCTTCCTCCTGCTCTTATCTTCAATATTTCTATGTATTTCCTTCTCTCACATACATTTGAATAGATAATAATAAGTAGGGAGTTAGTTCAAGACTAAATTACAGGCTTTGAATGGTTGTTGACATTTTGCAATTATAATTATAGTCTGAATCACCTAGCTAATAAGTTTGATCAATTGATGTAAATTTAATGCATGTTAATGCCATGGTTATAACATTACAGTCCTGTTCCAGAGACTCAGACTAATAATCCAGAGTAGATGAGTTTAAACCCATCATGGCAATTTGAGAATTTCAATATTGTTTGTAGAAATTTGGAATCATTTAAAGCGATCATAATTGTTGTAAAAACCCAGTGTCCTTTCGGGAAAAACTAACTTGCTGTCAATTTTGAGCTTGATTCCTGTCTCACATTCATGTCTACACAAACTACACAAACTATTTGGTTCTTTTGCTGACAGTACTTGCGAATGTTTCCCTTGACCAGAAGATCATGCAAACTAGAGGGAAGGAAACTGTTTCAATTTGAAGGTGCTGCAGTACCTTTAACTTACTGTATAATCACTCAGGCACGAAGACTGCATATTCTACTCTTAACAATTTAACTCACTGTCAGCATTAGTAAACCACATGTGCCATCCAGCCATACCTTGTCAATTCCTCACTCACATTCATGTCAAAAGTTGCCATCACTGTTCAATCCATCACTGCTGCAGTTGGAAGTTCTCACGTTGATTTTCTCCAATCTCCTGTTCACAGTATGCAGACGAGAATCAGAGAGAGACACATTGGTAAGATATGGAACTGGAGGAGGGTAAAAGTGTCGGTACGAACTGGAATTATGAACCAGCTCCCCAAGAAAATCAATTGCAGAAAAATCACAATGTTTCACATCTCTCTTGCAAGTGAGACTGGGTTTCTCTGAGAAATAATGTTTCTCCCAATAAAATCATGCGAGATGACATGTCTGCCCACTCTCTGTTCTCTATGTGTCTCTTTCTCTCTATCCTTCTCTATCTTCTCACACCTGTGTCCCTCTCTCTATGTATATCTCATTCTCTGTCTCCCCCTCTGTGCTTCTCTGTCCCCCTGCTCTCCCCCACCCCCTGCTCTCCCCCACCCCCTGCTCTCCCCCACCCAGGGTATATTGTAATTTGGTTGTAGTTGTAAACACTGAGAACTGAAAATTTATCTGATTCAACACTTAAAATTTGTTTTGTGTTTTTTAGGCCTCAGAAACCAGCTGGAGCAAGGCAAGTAATTTCTCAACATCCTCAAGTTAGCCAGTGTCCATAATGCAGCCTCTGAGCATTTCTGTCCTGTCACTTATGAATGATCACTGTCCATTCAGCTACCTATGCTACAATCCTCAGCTGATAAACACATCGTAGAGCCACTCTGAAACACTGGTGTCACTTCTCTTGCTCAGAGACTTTTTAAGTTTACCTTTTCTCGATTGAAAGTGCTGAATTGTCGCTGTGGGCTAGTTCCGTTGGCCGCAGCTTGCCTTCGTCACTATAAGCATTTGGCTCTCTGAGTGCTGCTGGCTATTTGAATGTAGAAGCTGTCACAACTCTGCTTGATCCTGTTCTCACCCCATAAGGGATCATCAAATAAGAAACAAAGGAAAAGAAAGGCTTTGCATTTATATAGTGCCTTTCACTAACTCAGGATGTGTCAGAGCTCATTACAGCCAATGAAATCTTTCTGAAGTGTAGTCACAGTTGAAATGGTGGGAATGCAGCAGCCAATCAGCACACAGCAAACCGCCTCAAACAGTAAATGCAATAAACTACCAGAGCATCAATTTTCATTTTGGTTGAGGTATAAATATTGACCAGGATAAACTCTCCTTGCTCTTTTTTTGAAATAATGCTAAGGATCTTTTATACCCACCTGAGAGGGTTAACATCCCATCTGAAGGATGGTTCCTGTGACAGTGCAGCACTCCCCTCAGCACTGCACTGGGTGTGTCAGCCTGGATCATGTGCTCAACGCTATGAAGTGGGACCATATAATTTCATTGTAGCTGGAGTGTTATCACTGAACCCTGAACCCGCAACTTGTCAGTGACCACAATATGTATCTTCATGAACTCTGCTTTTATCCACTAGAACAGCAAGAAGGATTAAATACAAAATATAACATCCCTCAATAAATAGTAGGTGCTGGTCAGTTTTTCAAAACTGATATTCTGTGTTCCTGACTGTTTTGAGAGCTATTGGCCCTTATTACCACTTGCTATACAGCCCAACCTCAAGAGCAGACAGTCATGCAGTAGCTTCAGGGTTAAGGGGCCAATATTTACATTGAATCCTGACGCACAGAATGGAGCGAGTTGGCCACCATAACCAATTACAACAACAACCCCACCCCCTCCTGTCACCCAGAGCCTGGCATTCAATTTCCTTTTCAAATATTTGTCCAATTTCCTTTTGAAAGTTACCATTGAATCTGTTGCCACCACCCTTTCGGACAGTAACTGGCTGTGTAAAAACAATTCTCCTCATTTCCCCTCTGGTTCTTTTGCCAATGAATGTCAATCTGTGATCTGTTTACTGACCTCCCAGCCAATGGGAACAGTTTCCCCACACCCCCATCCCATCAAAACCCCTCAGAGTTTTGAAACCCTTTATCAATTTCTCGGTAACCTTCCCTGCTGTGAACAGAACAATCACAGCTTTAACAATCTCTCCACAGAGCTGAGGTATGTTCTTGATAAATTCTGACTATTTTCACCATAGGCAGGACCTGACTATCATCGACACACAGTTACCGGCCTTTCGTTCAGCAGAGAAACAGATCATGAACATAACTGAAGAAAAGGTTAACATGGAAGCCTTCAACGATTTGCAAGTTTGCCCCGGTTACTATACGGTGGCATCTGATCGAGGTGAGATTAAAGCAGGAAACATTTCCTTACCCAGCTCCTTAAGGAAAATTTGGGAATGGGATCTATGGAGTGGATCACTTGGAAGTTTGGGGGTAGAGTGCACAGAGTGGATCACTAGGACTGGGACTGACTGTGTGGAGTGGATCTCTAGGTCTGGAGTTGATTGTGTGGAGTGGATCACTGGGATTGGGAGTTGATTGTGTGGAGTGGATCACTGGGCTTGGGAGTTGATTGTGTGGAGCGGGTCACTGGAATTGGGAGTTGATTGTGTGGAGTGGATCACTGGGATTGGGAGTTGATTGTGTGGAGCGGGTCACTGGAATTGGAGTTGATTGTGTGGAGTGGATCACTGGGATTGGAGTTGATTGTGTGGAGTGGATCACTAGGACTAGAGTTGACTGTGTGGAGTGGATCTCTAGGTCTTGAGTTGATTGTGTGGAGTGGATCACTGGGATTAGAGTTGATTGTGTGGAGTGTGTCTCTGGAATTGGAGTTGATTGTGTGGAGTGGATCACTGGGATTAGAGTTGATTGTGTGGAGTGGATCACTGGAACAGGAGTTGATTGTGTGGAGTAGATCACTGGGACCCCCCTGGAGGCAGTCCCCGCCTCCCCCCCCCCCCCCCCCCCCCCCCCCAGCAGACCACTCCCCCCCAGCCCACTTCAATCACTGCCCTCCTTCCATCCCAGACCAATCCTGTCTGCAGAGTGGCAGTGGGACCCCCCACCCCCACCAATCGCCCCTAGGCCCTGCCCACAATAGGCCCTGCCCTTTGGCACTGCTCGATGCCCACTCCGCCACCCGACCCCCTGGGGAGCTAGTCTGAGCCCCACTGGAATGAAGTACTCCTGGCGGGGTAGGAGATTCAATCGGGACCTGACTAATAAACATATTTAAAACATATTTTTAAAAGATTTAAATTACTTACCTGCCTTCCCACCGGTTTCCAGCGTGGTCTGGCCTGCGACTGTTCGCCAGCTCTGGGAGATGCGCATGCGTTCCCGGCGCATGCGCATATCCTGTTCAAGGCCGGCGACGCGCAT
Source organism: Mustelus asterias (assembly GCF_964213995.1). Classification (NCBI taxonomy): domain Eukaryota; kingdom Metazoa; phylum Chordata; class Chondrichthyes; order Carcharhiniformes; family Triakidae; genus Mustelus; species Mustelus asterias. Next base: position 37,930 of record NW_027591729.1, read on the forward strand.
CTCCCACCACAACCCGACAGAAAAGTTCCAGGTCGCGATGAGAGAATCGCGGCCCATATTGCAGCTATATCAAACCTTGGTTAGGCCGCATTTGGAGTATTGTGTGCAGTTCTGGTCACCACACTACCAAAAGAACGTGAGAGCTTCGGAGAGGGTGCAAAGAAGTTCACTAGGATGTTGCCTAGTCTCGAGAGCATTGGCTATGAGGAGAGGTTGAATAAACTAGGATTGTTTTCACTGGAAAGATGGAGGCTGAGAGGAGACCTGATAGAGGTCTACAAAATTATGAGAGGCACAGATAAGGCGGATAGTCAGAGGCTTTTTCTCAGGGTGGAAGCGTCAATTACAAAGGGGCACAGGTTTAAGTTGAGAGGGGAAAAGTTTAAGGGAGATGTGTGGGGGAAGTTTTTCACACAGAGAGTGGTGGGTGCTTGGAACGCACTGCCAGAAGAGGTGGTGGAAGCAGGCACATCAGCAACATTTAAGAGGCATTTGGATGGTTACATGAATAGGGAGGGAATAGAGGGATATGGGCCAAGTAAGGGCAGAAGGTTTTTTTAGTTTAGTTAGGGCATCATGATCGACACAGGCTTGGAGGGCCAAAAGGCCTGTTCCTGTGTTGTATTTTTCTTTGTTCTTGTTCTTTTCTTTGTTGACAAGGGCCTCAAAGGTTACTGAGGGTAGGCAGAATGTGGGGTTGAAGATTAGCCATGACCTTATTGAACGGTGGTGGAGCAGGCTTGAGGGGCCAAATGGCCTACAGCTCCTAATTTGTATAACTTGGATTGACTGTGTGGTGGGGATCACTAGGACTTGAAGCAAGCAGTGTGGAGTTGATCTCTAAATATCTTTTTTAAAAACTTATCATACCATAATTGTGACAATAATAGAGAGTAACTGAATGGATTTTAATCTTCTCCTCAGTCTGTCCCTACACCAGGGATGTAATGATATTAAAGCAAGTGTGTGAGTGTAAGCAGCTATCTGAAAGTCATCATCTATTTCCTGACCTTTTGGCAGGTGCTCATGGGCAGGTGGAGTTCCAGGATGGGGTCGAAATGGTTAATGTGCGGGTCCCCCTCTTTGTGAAGGACGAAGATGATGATGAGAAACATTTACAAGTGGAGGCTGTCGATGTTCCGAAGGGGATCGCAGAAATTGACCAGCGATTTGTGCACATTACCATCATCAAAGAAGCCTGTACGTCTTTGGGAACCTCGCCTTGGCCTAGATGGTTCCAGTTCTGTTTGCCTCTGTCGTTCAGCTCACCCAAACCCCATTCTAGTTCTCTCAGTTCTGTCTGACCATCTTCATACTGACGTTCTCCAGATTACTGTCCTCACCATGTGCTCCTGGAGGGTTGAAAGGTCACGTGGCCATTCTTTATGTCTGAGGCTGGATGGCGTTCAGTTCAATTGTGAGAGGCATCACGGCCTAGCAGGGTTCAGTCCTTGCCTGAGGGTGATACAGGCTATCTGACAGGAGCTGGTGGACTCTGAGAGGCATCACAGCCTAGTAGAGTTCAGTCCTTGCCTGAGGGTGATACTGGCTGTCTGACAGGAGCTGGTGGATTGTGACCAGGAGCACCAAGGCCATTTGTGGTGCTTCCAATGTTCAGTTAAATTTGCAAGCCTGGGGATCGACAGTGCTTTTTCTGGTCAGGATGTTTCAATGCCAGACAACACAATAAAATTACCCAATGAACCATCATGGAGCCTAGCTGTTGGGTCAGCCACCTTCTCCCCAATTCAGGTCTACCAACAGAAATTGTCCCTCACTCAAGTGGCCATTTACAGTGGGTATTTTAAGGCAACTTGTGTCAAAAGGACATTCGCTCATGGAAGGCATCGTAGCTGAGCCTGCAAATGTCCCCACCCCGAAATCCTCACACACCCTCACTTCCTAGCAGAACCAGCAGGCATGCTGGGAACTCCACTGGCTTCTGCCGATTGGCTAGCATACCTACAGTGGAACACTGCGGAAGCATTCTGACTGGAAGGTAACTCCCACAACTAGTCTTTCCCACTGCTGACATGTGTTTCTGCTCTTTCCAGTAGCCAAAAGCATTGTCACCTTCCTGCAACCATCCTATACATGCCAGCGGCAGGACAAGCTGGCTGTTATCCCACTGTTCAGGGAGATCATTGAGGATGGACGCACACAAGTCTCCTACAGGACAAAAGATCTCACTGCCAAGGATGGCAAGGTATGGCTGACACATATAGTTTGGGGTGTCTTAGAGAAGTCCAGTTCTCACTCAATGCTGGCTATATAAGCTACAACCAATAGCTGTTTCTATATATGGAGTGTATAGTCTCCATATTACAGTTGGAGTGCTGTGCACAGTTCTCCCAGGGGCTGCATTGTCAACTTTTATTTATTCATTCATGGGTGTGGGTGTCACTGACTAGCCCAGCATTTATTGCTCATCCTAATTGTCTTTGAGCTGCCATCATGAAGCGCTGTAGTCCATGTGCTGTTTGGGAGGGAGTTCTCGGATTTTGACCCAGCCACACTGAAGGAACGACCGATATATTTCAGAGTCAGGATGGTGAGTGGCTTGGAGGGGAACCTCCAGGTGGTGATGTCCCCTGGTATCTGCTGCTCTTGTTCTTCTAGTTCTAGATGGTAGTGGCTATGGGTTTGGAAGGTGCTGCCTAAGGAGCCTTGGTGAATTGATGCAGTGCATCTTGTAGATGTTACATATTGCTGCTACTATGTATCGGTGGTGGAGAGAGTTAATGTTTGTCGATGGGGTGCCAATCAAGTGGGGCTGCTTTGTCCTGGATGGTCTGGAGCTCTTTGAGTGTCGTTGGAGCTACACTCTTCCAGTCAAATGGAGAGTATCCATCATACTCCTGGCATGCGCCTTGTAGATAGTGGACAGCCTTTGGGAGTCAGTGAGTTACTCCTCGCAGGATTAGGGGCAGCATGGTGGTACAGTGGTTAGCACTGCTGTCTCACAGGGGCTGGTGGACTCTGAGAGGGACCCGTGTTCGATTCCCAGCTTGGGTCACTGTCTGTGTGGGGTTTGCACATTCTCCCCGTGTCTGCGTGGGTTTCCTCCAGGTGCTCCGGTTTCTTCCCACAATCCAAAGATGTGCGGGTTAGGTGGATTGGCCATGCTAAATTGCCCCTTAGTGTCAGGGAGACTAGCTAGGGTAAATGGGGATAGAGCCTGGGTGGGACTATGGTCGGTGCAGACTTGATGGGCTGAATTGCCGCCTTCTGCACTGTAGGATTCTATGATTCCTGGCTTCTGACTTGCTGTTGTAGCCACAGTATTTATTTGGCTAGTTAAATTCAGTTTTTGGTCAATGGTAACCCCCAGGATGTTGATAGCGGGGGATTCAGCAATGGTAATGCCATTGAATGCCAAATGTGCCATGGTTAGATTCTTTCTTGTTTAAGATGGTCATTGCTTCTTACTCGTGTGGCCCGAATGTTACTTGCCACTTGTCATTCCAAGCCTGGGTAATGTCCAGTTCTTGCTGCATTTGGACATGGATTGCTTCAGTATCTGAGGAGTCATAAACAGTGCAGAACATTGTGCAATCATCGGCGAACATCCCCATTTCTGACCTTATGATGGAGGGAAGGTCATGATGAAGCAGCTGAAGATGGTTGGGCCTAGGACACTACCCTGAGGAACTCCTCTCTGCCACCTTAGATTCATAAAATGATATGACACAGGAGGCCATTCAGTCCATCGTGCCTGTGCCTGCTCTTTCAAACTTCCCCTGCTTTTTCCCCATTGCCCTGTAAATATTTCCATTTGAGTATTTACCTATATGTCTTTTTAAAGATATTACTGAATCTCAGGCAATGCATTCCAGATACCTAGCCATTGTGTAATGAAATATTTCCTTGTGTCACCTCTAGTTTTTTGCCAATTCGTTACTTACTCCAAATGAGGCCTAATCAGTTATTAATAAATGTTTAGCATAACTTTTCTGCTAACGTACACTCTTCTGCTATTAATAAAGTTAAGAAACGTGTATGCTTTAGGACCTTCTGAACTTGTTCTGCCACCTTCAACAATTTACATACATGTACGTCCAGGACTCTCTGATTTTGCATCCTCTCTAGAATTGTGTCATTTATTACATGTTGCCCCGCCTCATTCTTGATACCAAAATGTATCACTTCACACATCTTGCTTTTTGTCCCTTGCAGGATTACATAAAAACAGAGAGTGACGTCATATTCTACCCTGGAGACACTCGCAAGGAGATTTCTGTCCCACTTTTGGAACAGACGGAGATTGACAATCTGCTGGGAAATGGGCAACTCAAACAATTCTGCGTGGAGCTGTACAAGCCTCAAAATGGAGCCAAGCTGGGGAAACTCCGTGAAACCAACATCATCATTGCTGATGAAAATGGTGTGTTTGAACATTGCCTCATTCCTCACTTTCTACACCCTGCATCTTGTGTTTTCCACTCTTGGTCACTGCCACCCCCTCCCCTACGCCATCCTTCCAAAACAGTGGACTCTTCCTGCTTCTGTTGGTCCAGACACAGGCCATTGGTGGCTGTGCCCTAGCAGTGTCTCTTCTGTGTGAACTGCAAACAGTGAACGCTGAAAGGCTGTTGAACCAAGCCATCGTTGCACTGAATCCACATCTCTCCTCATTCAACAAGTGTAAATGTATGTACACATACCACAAACCCACCCACACACCCACCCACACACCCACCCACACCAACCCACGCACCCACCAACACATCCACACACAACCCACACCAACCCACCCACCCATCCACACATATATGTGCAGACCACACCTATCCTGTGTCACTGCACACCCCCCTCCCAAACGCACACAAACGCATGGGGTTACACTGTTGAGTATCTGACGAAGGGTCATCCAGACTTGAAACGTTGGCTCTATTCTCTCCCCACAGATGCTGTCAGACTTGCTGAGTTTTTCCAGCATATTCTGTTTTTTGTAGCCCATGAATATCTTTCTGTTATTTGATTCTTCCATCTACACGGATTACAATGCTGCCTCTCATTGTGTCATCAAGAAACTTTCTACCCAAAGTCAGTCGTTAATAAATATAGTGAATAATGGAGGCCTCAAAACAAATTTGTGGGACATCACTAGTCACATCCAACCAATCTGAGTACTCGCCGGTTTCTCTGTTCTCTGACTCCTGCCTTTAGGTCCATTTTTTAATCAGGTCAGTAATCTGCCTTCATTTCCTTTTGCTTCAATTTTAGAATAGTTTCTTATGAGAGATTTGATCAAATGCCTTATGGAAATCCACAAAATTAACACCCATAGTCCATTACTTCAGACACCTCTTCAAAAAGTTCAATCAGGATTGTCAGGCATGACCTACCCTTTCCAGATCCATGCTGGCTCTCCCTGATCAGCTGAACACTTTCAAGGTGTTCAGTCACTCTAATGATAGACTTAAATAACTTTCTGACAATGGATGTTAGGTTATTCAGTCCCCTGCTTTCCCTCTCTCACTTCTTAAATAACATACAGTAGTAGTAGATGCAATTTTCTATTCTAAAGGAATGGTTCGAGAGAACTTTGGAAGATTATAGTTAAGGAATCTACAAAGCTCACAGCTAACTGGTTTTGGGGATTTAATACTCTTTAGTGCCAATATTTTCTTCAGTTTCTCGATTTAAAAATTCTCACCCTTGTTTTGAAATTATTCCATGCCCTCGTCCTTCCCTAGCTCGTAATCTCCTTCAACCCTCCAGCACCCTCTGGATCTCTCTGCTCTGCCAATCACTGGCATCCATACCACCAGCTGCCTCCACACTAAGCTTGGAAAATTCACCCTCTATTTCTCTCTACCTCTCTTTTTTTTCCTTTCTGATGCTCCATAAATCCTGCCTCCTTAACCAGTCATATGGCCTGATATGTTTAGTGTGGCTCAGTAACAGATTTTGTTCCATAACAATAAAACACCTTTGAACTTTGTATTACATTAAAAGCACGATCTAAATGTTTATTACTGCTAATTTTTGTGAATTCCCTTCCCTAATTCAATTACTAATTCAGTGTTAGTGTCCTTGGGATGTCTGACATGAACTGTTCTCTGATATAAATACTGATGCTATATGTAATTAGTCAACTTGTCCGCATTTCCCTACTTACAATATCAACATTATCAGTTTTCATTACTCCTGACTACCTTCTTTTTCCTAATATAATCGTAAAACCTGTTGTTCTGATTTTCATTTATCTTTTGATACTCCCTTTTTGTGGCGATTACTATCAGTTTTGTCACCCTTTGCTGTTCTTTGTACCTCTCCCAGACACCAGGGTCTATGCTATTTTTGCAATTTGTATGCATTTTCTCCTAGTTTATGTTGTCTCTTACCTCATCAGTTATCTTTAGTTGTCTTTCTGACAAGCAGAGCTCTTGCCCCTTAGGGCGACAAACAGGTTCAGCATCAGAAATTCTTTTTGAATTGCCCACCAATCTTCTGTCATTTTATCCATTAACAGATTTACCCAGTTTACTGTGGACATCCTCTGCCTCATCCCATTGAAGGTCCTTCCCTAAATCTAGAATCCTAGTAAATGGTTTGTGTTTCTTCCTTTCAAACATGAGGTTAAATTTGATCATATTATGGTTGTTTTGAGATAAACGTTCATGTTTCATTGGGCAGTTAACTAAATTCGGTTCAGTACTTGTTACAGAATCCAATATGGCATTTCTACTTGGTGCTAGGACATGTTGTTGCAGTAAACCATTCTGAACACATTCAAGAAATTCACTGCCTTTCTGACATGTGGTAATCTTCTTATCCCAATCTACAGTATATGAAAGTTAAAGCTCCTGATTAAAACCACCCTTCACTTGCTTCATGCTTGTCTAATCTATGCATTTATATAATTCACAGCCCCCTATCGTCTTAAATTATTTTCTATTTCTTCATTCTACCCATATAGTCTCCACTGCCTGCTTTCCCCTCACTGCATCAGCTCTTATCTTTGAAATGATTTCATCCTTAATCACTAAGACTATTCCTCTCACTTTCTACCATTTCCCTATCTTTCCTCTGGACCTTATAATTTGATATATTTAGGTCCCAATCCTGACCATCTTGGCAAGCTACCAATGGCTACCACATCATAACCTAAACGTTGAATTAGCACCTGCAATTCATTCAATTTGCTCCGTATATTCTGTGCATTTTTATTAAGAACTCTTTACTTTAGCCACACATCCTACCCTGTCCTCCCGCTCTTTTCACTTCAATGTAGCAAGAAAGGATTTCGCTCCATTGAGCCATCCTTCCATTGTCGGTTAAAAAAATCCAAAGTCTTTTGTTAACATGTGCTGCTGTGTGATATTACAGTGACCCAAACATCAATGCTCCTGGATCAGAGTGCCATCTCCATCAACTCTCCGCCCACTGGTGTCAAAGCTCAGCCAATTGATAGCAAAAGAATCCGTATGACTTGGACCCCACCACCAGGCCAACCAACAGGATATAAGGTAGTGGATCATCGACCATCAACACAAAAGCTGATTGTTTAGGTTGTGAGCAGCCAAGGCTATTTGTTCCAGAGAGAGTGAGAAGTTCTGGACTCAGTGATCATTGGGAATACTAGAGAGCAGCAGCAGCAGGACTGTTGGCTCCTGTATCAGGAATCAGAGTTCTAGACACCAAGACCTGGATTTTCATCCTCAATGAAATTTCTACCCTACTACTCGCCCCATGTCCCCTCATGCCAATCTCTGTCCCTCCACCCATGCCCTCAGGCTCTCATGTCCCCATGCCAATCTCTGGCACTTACATGCCCATTGACCGACTCTACCCTTTCTAGAGCCAATAAACACCATATTGTATAGTAGCATATGTAAAAAAAAGCTTTGAAAAATGTAATCCATTGATAAATTTCTCCAATGAAAAAGTTTGATTCAAGCTGTTAAAAGTGTCAATCATTCAAGCCCTTTGAAATTTCATAAACTATAAGTACTTGAAAACACGACATATTTCTACAACATTGTGAAATTGGCTGCAGAGATCAGAAACCCTGAGTTGTCAATCAAACAGTGTTGCCAGCTGATAGCCCAGACAGCTGTTCAATTATCAGAACACCTGCTCCCCAGAGTTTGGTTTGAATTTTTCAAATTAAATTCAAGTTCTCAAACTGTGACGATGGGATTTGAGCTCGTCTTCTCTGTATTACTGCTTGAGTAAAGTAACTAATTTAATACCATACCCATATATGGGCAGAAAACTACTTTCAGTGACACCAGTCAGTGCCTGGGGCATGGACAGTCTGAGCATTTGTTGGCATTTCTCGGTGCTGCTTGTTTTAACCACAGAATGGATTCCTCAATACAAAATAAACTCCAGACACAACCCCACGTAAAGCAGCCTCTTTGAAAAGGAATGTCACTTGGGTGCCTTCCTCTAGGGAACCATTTCTTTGGCGAAAATTCCCATTAGGCTACACTTTAGTATTAGCGAAGTTGCTGCCCAGAGGAACTTCCCACCATTCTTCTGGTCGAGGAACAGTGACTTCAGACATTTCCAGGTGCCACACCTGCACCCAGCTGATCTGGCCTTCAAAGTCCAGGGAACGTTGCACCTTTTGCATTTAATGATTCTTGCTCACCAAAGTTGGAGGTTTGGAAAGGACTACCCTTTGTGTTAGATCCTACATTAGAATACCAAAATCAATTGACATCAACAATTTGAAATAAATGCAAATTAACAGGAAGAGGAATTTCAATTTCATGCATGGCCCTCAAAGTTTCGTCGTGAATCTTCTGTGACTCCCCTAAAGTTCATGTTACACTCATGTGGCCCCTCTGAAGTTGCACGGTACACTTCCCCTGGGCCCATCCACTGACGTTCCATAGTACATCCCTTGTGGTTCCATGGTACATCCCTTGTGGTTCCAGGATACATCCCTTGTGGTTCTGTCACCCCATTCCCCCCACCTCCAAAAGGGTTCCATGGAAAATCCCAGATGAGCAGCTTGAAGTTTCCTGATTTCCAGCAATTTTTCTCTTTCAAACACTGGTGCCTGCTGAGTGTCGTTAGACAATGTCTAAGGACTAATATATCATGGTGAAGTCTCTTCCTCCTTTACCAAAGGAGCTGACCAGAGAAGCTGGGATTGTTCTCATTAAAGCCGAGAACATTAAGCTGAGATTTAATGGATGTGTTTGAAAGTTTGGATAAGATAAATGGGAAGAAGCCAGTTGCACTGGCAGACGAGTCAGTAAACAAAGGACATTAATTTAAGATAATTGACAGAAGCATTCCAGGAAGGCAATGATAAGAATTCTTTTCACACATTGAGTTGTTATGATCTGGAGCCTGAAAGGTTTATGGCAGCGGATTCCCTTCAAAAGGCGAATTAGATGAATACATGAAGAAGAAAAGAATGCAAGGAAGAGCTAGATGTTGGCATTAATTTAATGGTTCTTTCAAAGAGTCAGTGCAGGCACAATGGCCCAAATTGCCTCCTCCTGTGCTATATGATTCTCTGACTTTCCCCTGAGTGTGTGGGCACTTTGATTGATGCTGTGACTATTTGAGCCTTAACAACGGCCAACATTTTGCAAGGGTACCATGCAGCAAGTTCATGACAAAATTTAGGGCATGTGGAGTCGGAGGCACATAGCTAAGTTGATAATAAATTGGTTATAAAGTAGAATAATGAGAGTATAGATAAAGGTAGTTATTCAGAATAAAAGAAGGTAGAGTGGTGTTCCAGAAGAATCAGTACAGGGACCACTTATTCATAATTTACCTTAGAGATTTGGACTTAACTGAATAATAAGTAACTCAATATCAAAATTTGCTGATGATACCAAACTGGGAAAGAGCTAACACTAAGGACAATGCAACAAAACACAATACAACATTAGAAAATGTGCAGACTGGGGAGTTAAGTAGCAAATGAACTTTAATTGATGTAAAGGTGAGGCGTTGCACTTTGGTAAGGAAATAGAAATAATACCTGCACTGTAGAAAATAAGAAAATGAAGAAGGTGAAAGAGTAAATTATTCAACATAGCAATGCAGGTCTACAAAGCACTTTAAAATGCTTACAAAACACTGGAATTTACTTCTGATGGTAGAGTTCAAAAGAAGTGAATCTAGGCTCACAGGACCCTTGTCAGGTCAAACTTGCAGTACTGTGCACAGGTTGGTCTCCACACTATAAAAAGAACACAGAAGGACTGGCGAAAGTGAAAGAATTACAAGAATTGTACCAGATCGGGGAGACTGCAACTACCATGGACGATCAGCATGGTGGCACAGTGGTTAACACTGCTGCCTCACAGCGTCAGGGACCCAGGTTCAATTCTAGCCTCGGGTCATTGTCTGTGTGGAGTTTGCACCTTCTCCCCATGTCTAAGTGGGTTTACTCCCACAGTCCAAAGATGTGCTGGTTAGGTTGATTTGCCCTCAATTGCCCCTTATGTTAGAGGTGGGTACAATTTTGTCTTTTAAAAAGCATTTAGACAGTTGCATGGATAAGATGGGTATAGAGGGATATGGGCCAATGCGGGCAATTGGGATTAGCTTAGGGGTTTAAAAAAAAAGTATGGCATGGACAAGTTGGGCCGAAGGGCCTGTTTCCATGCTGTAAACCTCTATGATAAAAGAGATTTAGAGATGATTTTGTTGTGGTATTTAAAATTACGAATGGTTGGGGCAGGGTGGATGTAGAGAGAATGTTCCTATTTGTGGGAGAATCCAAGATGAAGGGTCATAATTATAAGCTAGTCACTAATAAATGCAACAAGGTATAAAGGAGAACCTTTACACAGAATGTGGTTGGAATGTGGATCATGCTACCAAAGGATGTGCCTGAGGAAATTAGTAGCTGTCAAAAGGAAACCAGACAAATACATGAGAGAATAGGGAATAGAACGGTGTTGAAAAGCTGAGTTGTGACACATGGAATGGGAGGAGACTGGTGTGGACTATAAAGAACAGTACTAACTAATTGGCTGAATGGCCTGTTTCTGTGCTGCATATTCTACGTAATTCTATCTAATGGTCAATGCTGTCATGCCAAGGAAGTTGGATGGATCAGGTGAATTAACTGAGGCTCTTTCTTGCGCAGGCCACCTATTGGATTGAAGGGGATGAGAATTCATCTCGGGTTATAAAGACAACTGCGCCCTCTGCCGAACTCTCCGACCTCTACCCATACTGTGATTACGAGATGAATGTCTTTGCGTACAATGCACTGGGTGCTGGTCCCTGCTCTGAAGTTGTTGGGTGTCGCACACTAGAAGACTGTAAGTTATTTCTAAATGGCATTGAAAAAGAGAGTGCTTGTATTTCTATAGCACCTTTCATGATTTCAGGATATTCCAAAGTGCTTTGGAGCCAATTAAATGTAGTCACTGTAGTAATGTAGTAAACACAGCAGCCAAATGACAAGCTCCCACAAACACAATCTGACAATAATCAGTTCATCTATTTCCATGATATCGGTGGAGGATAAATATTGGTCTGGTCATCTGGGTAACTCCCTGCTCTTCTTCAAAATAGTGGCTGTGGGATCTTCCACAGCACATAAGAGGCCAAACATCTCATTTAAAAGATTACATTCCACACAAATCTGCCAGGACAGATAATTGTTTTTAATTCATTTATGGGATGTGGGCATTGCTGGCTAGGCAAGTGTTTATTACCCATTCCTAGTTGCCTTTGAGAAGGAGGTGATGAACTGGCTTCTTGAATCACTGCAGTCCCTGTGGTGTAGGTACATCCACAGTGCTGATAGGGAGGGAGTTCCAGGATTGTGACCCAGCGACAGTGAAGGAACAACTGATAAATTTCCAAGTCAGGATGGTGAGTGGCTTTGAGAGGAACTTCCAGGTGGTGGAGTTCCTTGTCTGTTGCCCTTGTCTTTCTAGGTGGTCGCAGTCATGGACTTGGAAGGTGCTGTTTAAGGAGCCTTGGTGAGTTCCTACAGTGCATCTTGTAGACAGTACATATGGCTGCCACTGTGCATTGATGATGGATGGAGTGAATGTTAAGGTGGTGGATGGGGCATAAGTCAAGCAGGCTGCTTTACCATGGATGGTTCTGAAGCTCTTGAGTGTTGTTGGAGCTGCACCCATCCTGACAAGTGGGGAATATTCCATCGCTTGACTCCTGACTTGTGCCTTGTAGATGGCGGACAGGCTTTGGGGAATCAGGAATGAATTACTCATTGCAGGATTCCTAACCTCTGGCTTGCTCTTTGAACCACAGTACGTATATGGCTGGTCCAGTTCAGTTTCTGATCAATGGTAACCGTCAGGATAATGATAATGAGGGATTCAGTGATGGTGATGGCAATGTCATTGAATGTTGAGGCGATGGTTCTCTCTTGTTGAAAGCGGTCATTGTCTGGCACGTGTGTGAACAAAGAACAGCACAGGAACAAGCCCTTCGGCCCACTAAGCCTGCGCCGATCATGATGCCTGCCTAAATTAAAACCGTATGCACTTACAGAGTCTGTATCCTTCCATTCCCATCCTATTCATGTATTTGTCTAGGTGCCCCTTAAAAAAATGTGGCACAAATGTTACTTGCCACATATCAGCCCAAGCTGAATGTTGTCCAAATCTTGCTGCATATCTGAAGAGTTTCAAACATTGAATCCTCAACACGCATTTTCATTTCCGATCATAGGGGCGGCATGGTGGCACAGTGGTTAGCACTGCTGCCTCACGGCGCCAGGGACCTGGGTTCGATTCCCAGCTTGGGTCACTGCCTTGGGTCACTGTCAGTATGGAGTTTGCACGTTCTCCCTGCGTCTACGTGTGTTTCCTCCACGTGCTTCGGTTTCCTCCCACAGTCCGAAAGATATGCTGGTTAGGTGCATTGGCCACGCTAAATTCTCCCTCAGTGCACCCGAATAGGCGCCAGAGTGTGGGGACTAGGGGATTATCACAGTAACTTTAAAAATGTGTTGGAGTGAAGGTCATAGAAATCATAGAAACCCTACAGTGCAGAAGGAGGCCATTCGGCCCATCGAGTCTGCACCGACCACAATCCCACCCAGGCCCTACCCCCACACATTTACCCGCTAATCCCTCTAACCTACACATCTCAGGGCTCTAAGGGGCAATTTTTAACCTGGCCAATCAACCTAACCCGCACATCTTTGGACTGTGGGAGGAAACTGGAGCACCCGGAGGAAACCCACGCAGACACGAGGAGAATGTGCAAACTCCACACAGACAGTGACCCAAGCCGGGAATCGAACCCAGGTCCCTGGAGCTGTGAAGCAGCAGTGCTAACCACTGTGCTACCGTGCCGTTCATTGATGAAGCAACTGAAGAGGGCTTGGCCCAGGACACTACGCTGAGGAATTCCTGCTGTGATGTCCTGGAGCTGAGATGACTGACCACAACCATCTTCCTTCGTACTAGGTTTGACTCAGACCAGTGAAGAAATTTTCCCCCTGAATTCCATTGACTTCAGCTGTGCTATGGCTCCTTGATTCTGCACTCACGGGCTGTCACTCTCACGCCGCCTCTTGAATTCAGCTATATGCCACGTTTGGACCAAGGCTGTAATGAATTCTTGAACCAAGTGCCCCTGACAGAACTCAAACTGAGCATTGCTGAGCAAGTTATAGCTGAGTAAATGCTGCTTGATAGCGGTGGTGTTGACATCTTCCAATGCTATTCTGATAATAGAATATAGACTTATGGAGTGATAATTGGCCAGAGTGAATTTACCTTCTTTTGGTGGACATGACATATCTCAGCTACTGTCACACTGCTGGATAGATGCCAGTGTTGTAGCTGTACTGGAACAGATGGGCTAAGGGTGCAGCTAATTCTGGAGCACATGTCTATAGTACTGTTGCTAAGATGTTGTCAGGGTCCATAGATTTTGATCTGGTGCCTTCAGCCGTTTTTTGATATCACATGAAATGAATTGAATTGGCTGAAGACTGGCATCTGAGAGGCTGGGGACCTCAGATGAAGGCCGAGATGGATCATCCAGCCAACACTTCTGGCTGAAAACGGTTGTAAATGCCTCAGCCTTGTCTTTTGCACTGATGTGCTGGACTTCCCCCATTATTAAGGTTAAAAATGTATGTAGACCGATCTTCTCCAGTTATGACAGAATGTGGCAGGACTGCAGAACTTTGATCTGACCTGTTGGTTGTGGGATCATGTAGCTCTGTCTATTGCTGCTTCGCTGCTAAGGGTGCAAGCAGTTCTGTTTTGTAACTTCACCTTTGACAAGGTCCCACATGGAAAACTGATTGGAAAACAGCTAATGTGACGCCACTGTTTAAAAAAGGAGGTAGACAAAAGGCAGGTAACTACAGGCCGGTTAGGTTAACGTCCGTAGTTGGGAAATTGCTGGAATCCATCATTAAAGAAGAAATAGCAGGACACCTGGAAAAAAATGGTTCGATCAAGCAGACGCAGCATGGATTCATGAAGGGAAAGTCATGTTTGACGAATTTACTGGATTTTTATGAAGATGTAACGAGTGCGGTTGACAGAGGGGAACCGGTGGATGTGGTGTTTTTGGATTTCCAGAAGGCGTTCGATAAGGTGCCTCACAAAAGGTTGCTGCAGAAGATTAAGGTACACGGAGTTGGGGGTAAAGTGTTAGCGTGGATTGAGGATTGGCTATCTAACAGGAAGCAGAGAGTTGGAATAAATGGGTGCTTTTCTGGTTGGCAGTTGGTGACTAGTGGCGTGCCGCTGGGATCGGTGCTGGGGCCTCAACTGTTTACCATCTACATAGACGATCTGGAGGAGGGGACTGAGTGTAGAGTAACAAAGTTTGCGGATGACACAAAGATGAGTGGGAAAGCGAATTGCGTGGAGGATGCGGAAACTCTGCAGAGAGATTTTGATAGGCTAAGTGAGTGGACGAGGATCTGGCAGATGGAGTATAACGTTGACAAGTGTGAGGTTATCCACTTTGGAAGGAATAATAGTAAAATGGACTGTTATTTAAATGATGAAAAATTACAACATGCTACTGTGCAGAGGGACCTGGGGGACCTTGTGCATGAACGCAGAAACTCAGTTTGCAGGTGCAGCAGGTGATCAAGAAGGCAAATGGAATGTTGGCCTTTATCGCGAAGGGGATGGAGTATAAAAGCAGGGAGGTCTTGCTGCAATTGTACAAGGTACTGGTGAGGCCGCAACTAGAGTACTGTATGCAATTTTGGTCCCCTTGTTTGCGAAAGGAAATATTGGCCTTGGAGGGAATACAGAGAAGGTTCACCAGGTTGATACCGGAGATGAGGGGGTTAGCGTATGAGGAGAGATTGAGTAGATTGAGCCTGTACTCGTTGGAGTTTAGAAGGCTGAGGGGAGATCTTATAGAGACATATAAGATAATGAAGGGGCTAGACAGGGTAGAGGCAGAGAGATTCTTTCCACTTAGAAAGGAAACAAGAACTAGAGGACATAGCCTCAAAATAAGGAGGAGTCAGTTTAGAACAGAGTTGAGGAGGAACTTCTTCTCTCAGAGGGTAGTGAATCTCTGGAATTCTCTGCCCATTGAAGCAGTGGAGGCTACTTTGTTAAATATGTTTAAGACCCAGGTAGATAGATTTCTGATCAATAAGGGAATTAAGGGTTATGGAGAGCGGGCGGGTAAGTGGAACTAAACCACTATCAGATCAGCCATGATCTTATTAAATGGTGGGGCAGGCTCAAGGGGCTAGATGGCCGACTCCTGCTCCTATTTCTTATGTACTTACGTAGACTGGCCTGAGCTGATTGAGCCCATGGGATCCAAGGAAAACTGGCAGGTCGGATCCAGTATTGGCTCAGTGGCTAGATGCGAAAGGTAATGATTGATGGATGTTTTTGTGACTGGGGGGCTTTTCCAGTGGGGCTCCACTTGCCTCATTACTGGGTACTTTGCTGTTCATAGAATTAGAATCATAGAATCCCTACAGTGCAGAAGGAGGCCATTTGGTCCATCGAGCCTGCACCGACAACAATCCCACCCAGGCCCTATCCCTGTAACCCCATATATTTACCCTGCTAATCCCCCTGACACTAATGGACAATTTATCATGGCCAATCCACCTAACACGCACATCTTTGGAATGTGGGAGGAAACCGGAGCACGCGGAGGAAACTCACGCAGTCACAGGGAGAATGTGCAAACTCCACACAGTCACCCAAGCCGGGAATTGAATCCAGGTCCCTGATGCAGTGCTAACCACTGTGCCACCGTGCCGTATATCAATTTAAACTGAAATGTGGGGCACATGACGAAGAAGTTTGTAGGTGTTGCAAAACATGGCTGTGTGGTTGATGGGGAGAAGATGTTAAAGGACTAGTCAGGCAGATAGAAAGATCACAATAGGAATTTAATCTGGAGAAGTGAGGTACGGCGGCACGGTAGCACAGTGGTTAGCACTGCTGCCTCACAGTGCCAAGGACCCGGGTTCAATTCCTGGCTTGGGTCACTGTCTGTGTGGAGTTTGCACATTCTCCTCGTGTCTGCGTGGGTTTCCTCCAGGTGCTCCGGTTTTCTCCCACAGTCCGAAAGACGTGCTGGTTAGGTTCATTGGCCATGCTAAATTCTCCCTCAGTGTACCCGAACAGGCGCCAGAGTGTGGCGACTAGGGGATTTTTATAGTAACTTCATTGCAGTATTAATGTAAGCCTACTTGTAACACTAATAAATAAACTTCAAACTTTAAAAACTTAAGGAATTTATTTGAGGAGGGCAAACATGACAACCGTAAAGTAACTGGTAGAAGGGTTAGAGAGGAATTGAGGAGAAGGTTTTTCACCCAGAGACTGGTCAGAGTCTGAAAATTACAACCTGAAAGCATGGTAGAAGCAGGAACCTTAATCACATTTAAAAAGCAGTCAGTCATGCATTTGATGTGCTGTTACCTTGAAGGTTATGGACTAAGAGCTGGAAAGTGTAATTGGGCTGGGTAGCTTTTTTTAGGATATAGACACAATGGGCTGAATGGCCTCCTTCTGAAATATAAATATTCAGCGTTTCTATTGAGCAACTTGCATGTAGAACATTTTAGCCCAAGGATCAGTGAGTACTGAGCCTGGGATCTGTATTGGAATCAGCTGCTTCTCTGGTTTCCTGTTGTTATCAGCTTGGGCAGATTATCAGATGACTTGCTGTTAATGCCCACAGTGCAAAATGAGGAAAACTAACACCAATCTTCTTATTCCCGACTCTTAGTACCAAATGAGCCTGGACGATTGGCATTCAATGTCATTTCACCAACTGTGACGCAACTGAGCTGGGCCGAACCTTCAGAAACCAATGGGGAGATCATAGAATATGAAGTCACATATGCAGTGGTGACTGATGAGAATAGTGAGTAGAGCAAGTCTCCGGACAGAAATTGTTACATGATCTCTCTTATCCGAAACACCCATTCCCACCAACCCCCCCCTCCCGTTCCCGACTTCACATCCACTCTAATGCTAACTGTGCTCCAATTCTGGCCTCAGCCAAAAAGCTGTTTCTGCCCAAGATCCAATATCAGGGAGAAGCTCAGCCTGGCCATGGACCCGATGTTCTCGCCTGGCGCCCTCCCCACCTCCCCTCTCCCTTACTGACGAGTAGGTCTGAGCTTTGCACATTTTTATTAGTGTTAAATGAGAGTTTGTATTCACTGTGCTCTGAGCACGGAGGCAGGTTAGTGCATTGTGTTTCTGATTGTTTTGTTTGTTGTGTATGTTTCTGACAGAACCCATTGGACCCAAAAAGGTGGTGAAAATCAACAAACCAAAGAAGAGGATGGTAATGATCGAGAATCTGAAAGAAGAGCAGCCATATCGGTACGCGGTGCGAGCCAAGAATAGTGCTGGCTGGGGCCCTGTCCGAGAAGCCACAATGAACCTCTCCACACAGCCAAAACGCCCAATGTCCAGTGAGTGAAGCATTATCAAGAACTCACAGAAAGTCTTATACAGGGGACTAAACACACGGTCAGGGAGTTAGCACACAGCGTGGGAAAATCACCCACTACATACAAACAAAGAGTGACAGATAGGAAAAGATCCTTTGAGCCTGTCACTCTTTGTGATGCCTTATACCAACCGGAATACTCCCAGTACCAACCGGAATACTCCTGGTACCAACCGGAATACTTCCTATACCAACCGAAATACTCCCGGTACCAACCGGAATACTTCCTATACCAACCGGAATAAAGAACAAAGACAAAGAACAATACAGCACAGGAACAGGCCCTTCGGCCCTCCAAGCCCGCGCCGCTCCCCGGTCCAGGATTGAATCCTGAATCCAGGATCCCCGCCCAATTTTCCAGCCTATCTACATACCAATATCCTATCCACCGAGCTGTCCCTCACAGCTACGATGCTTTGTTCATCACACCTATTAACTCACCCCCACCCCCCCATTCCAGACCATGTGACCTCCAGGGAGAGGCGAAAACCCAGAGTGAAAACCCCAGGGCCAATATGGGGAAAAAAAAATCTGGGAAATTCCTCTCCGACCCCCTGAGGCGATCGAAACGAGTCCAGGAGATCACACTGGCCCTGATCGGAAAATGCTTCCCAACCCTAGTCATTTCCACTTCCACGAACACCATATGAATTCCCTGCCCCCAAGACAGGTTCCCAACTATCCGCAGTCTCGCTCTGTACTGGCACCAGCAAGATGATCATAGAATGAAGCCTTGAAACGAGAAACAAGGAACAATTAGCCCGCGCCGCTCCCTGGTCCAAACTAGACCACTCTTTTGTATCCCTCCATTCCCACTCCGTTCATATAGCTGTCTAGATAAGTCTTAAACGTTCCCAGTGTGTCCGCCTCCACCACCTTGCCCGGCAACACATTCCAGGCCCCCACGACCCTCTGTGTAAAATATGTCCTTCTGATATCTGTGTTAAACCTCCCCCCCCTTCACCTTGAACCTATGACCCCTCGTGAACGTCACCACCGACCCGGGGAAAAGCTTCCCACCGTTCACCCTATCTATGCCTTTCATAATTTTATACACCTCTATTAGGTCTCCCCTCATCCTCCGTCTTTCCAAGGAGAACAACCCCAGTTTCCCCAATCTCTCCTCATAACCAAGCCCCTCCATACCAGGCAACATCCTGGTAAACCTCCTCTGTACTCTCTCCAAAGCCTCCACGTCCTTCTGGTAGTGTGGCGACCAGAACTGGACGCAGTATTCCAAATGCGGCCGAACCAACGTTCTATACATCTGCAACATCAGACCCCAACTCTTATACTCTATGCCCCGTCCTATAAAGGAAAGCATGCCATATGCCTTCTTCACCACCTTCTCCACCTGTGACGTCACCTTCAAAGATCTGTGGACTTGCACACCCAGGTCCCTCTGCGTCTCTACACCCTTTATGGTTCTTCCATTTATCGTGTAGCTCCTCCCTACATTATTCCCACCAAAATGCATCACTTCGCATTTATCAGGATTGAACTCCATCTGCCATTTCCTTGCCCAAATTTCCAGCCTATCTATATCCTTCTGTAGCCTCTGACAATGCTCCTCACTATCTGCAAGTCCTGCCAGTTTTGTGTCGTCCGCAAACTTACTGATCACCCCAGTTACTCCTTCTTCCAGATCATTTATATAAATCACAAACAGCAGAGGTCCCAATACAGAGCCCTGCGGTACACCACTAGTCACAGGCCTCCAGCCGGAAAAAGACCCTTCCACTACCACCCTCTGTCTTCTATGACCAAGCCAGTTCTTCACCCATCTAGCCACCTCCCCCTTTATCCCATGGGATCCAACCTTTTTCACTAGCCTACCATGAGGGACTTTGTCAAACGCTTTACTAAAGTCCATATAGACAACATCCACGGCCCTTCCTTCGTCAACCATTTTGGTCACTTCTTCAAAAAACACCACCAGGTTAGTGAGGCATGACCTCCCTCTCACAAAACCATGCTGACTATCGTTAATGAGTTTATTCCTTTCTAAATGCGCATACATCCTATCTCTAAGAATCTTCTCCAACAACTTCCCCACCACGGACGTCAAGCTCACCGGCCTATAATTACCCGGGTTATCCTTCCTACCCTTCTTAAATAACGGGACCACATTGGCTATCCTCCAATCCTCTGGGACCTCACCTGTGTCCAGTGACGAGACAAAGATTTGCGTCAGAGGCCCAACGATTTCACCTCTCGTCTCCCTGAGCAGCCTTGGATAGATTCCATCAGGCCCTGGGGATTTGTCAGTCTTTATATTCTCTAACAAACCTAACACTTCCTCCTTTGTAATGGAGATTTTCTCCAACGGTTCAACACTCCCCTCAGAGACACTCCCAGTCATCACATCCCTCTCCTTTGTGAATACCGATGCAAAGTATTCATTTAGGATCTCCCCTACTTCTTTGGGCTCCAAGCATAAGTCCCCACTTTTGTCCCTGAGAGGTCCGATTTTTTCCCTAACAACCCTTTTGTTCCTAACGTATGAATAAAATGCCTTGGGATTCTCCTTAATCCTGTCTGCCAAGAACATTTCGTGACCCCTTTTTGCTCTTCTAATTCCCCGTTTGAGTACTTTCCTACTTTCATTGTACTCCTCCAGAGCTCCCTCCGTTTTTAGCTGCTTGGACCTAACATACGCCTCTCTTTTCTTTTTGACCAGTCCCTCAATTTCCCTGGTTATCCACGGTTCTCTAATCCTACCCTTCCTATCCTTTTTTACAGGCACATGCTTGTCCTGTAGCCCTAACAACCGTTCCTTAAAAGACTGCCACATACCAGATGTGGATTTACCCTCAAACAGCCTCTCCCAATCAAGAGCTGCCAATTTCTGCCTGATCCCAATAAAGTTAGCCTTCCCCCAATCCAACACCTTGCCCTTGGGACACCACTCATCCTTTTCCATCACTATCCTAAAGCTAACAGAATTGTGGTCACTATTTGCCACATGTTCCCCAACCAAAACTTTGAAGACCTGACCGGGCTCATTCCCCAGTACCAGGTCCAGTATAGCCCCCTCTCTAATCGGGCTGTCCACATATTGTCCCAACGAACCCTCCTGTACACATTTTACAAATTCCTCCCCATCCAGAGTCCCTGCCCTCAGCGATTTCCAGTCTATACCAGGGAAATTGAAGTCTCCCACTACAACAACCCTATATTTCCTGCACCTATCCAGTATCTCCTGACATATCCATTCTTCCACTTCCCTTGGGCTGTTGGGGGGCCTGTAGTACACCCCCAACATAGTGACTGCGCCTTTCCTGTTTCTAAGCTCCACCCAGAGTGACTCGTTACACGACTCCTCTGAATTGTCCTCCCTCTGCACCACTGTAATATGCTCTCCAACTAATACCGCTACTCCCCCACCTCTTTTGGCCCCTCCTCTGATACTTCCTGTACCAACCGAAATACTTCCTGTACCAACCGAAATATTCCCGGTCCCAACCGGCCCCTCCAAACCTGCACCGACCGTGCTGCCCGACTGAACTAAAATCGCCTACCCTTCCGGGGACCATATCCCTCTATTCCCATCCTATTCATGTATTTGTCAAGATGCCCCTTAAAACTCACTACCGTATCCACTTCCACTACCTCCCCCGGCAACGAGTTCCAGGCACCCACTACTCTGTGTAAAAAATCGTACATCTCCTTTAAACCTTGCCCCTCGCACCTTAAACCTATGCCCCCTAGTAATTGACTCTTCCACCCCTGGGAAAAAGCTTCTGACTATCCACTCTGTCCATACCCTTCATAATCTTGTAGACTTCCATCAGGTCGCCCTTCAACCTCCGTTGTTCCAGTGAGAACAAACCAAGTCTCTTCAACCTCTCCTCATAGCTAATGCCCTTCATACCAGGCAACATCCTGGTAAATCTTTTCTGTACTCTCTCCAAAGCCTCCACATCCTTCTGGTAATGTGGCGAGCAGAATTGAACACTATATTCCAAGTGCGGCCTAACTAAGGTTCTATAAAGCTGCATCATGACTTGCTAATTTTTAAACTCAATGCCCCGGCCGATGAAGGCAAGCATGCCGTATGCCTTCTTCTCTACCTTCTCCACCTGCATTGCCACTTTCAGTGACCTGTGTACCTGTACACCCAGATTCCTTTGCCTATCAATACTCTTAAAGGGTTCTGCCATTTACTGTATATTTCCTATCTGTATTAGACCTTCCAAAATGCATTACCTCACATTTGTCCGATTAAACTCCATCTGCCATCTCTCCGCCCAAGTCTCCAACTGATCTATATCCTGCTGTATCCTCTGATGTTCCTCATCGCTATCTGCAAATCCACCAACCTTTGTGTCGTCCGCAAACTTGCTAATCAAACGAGTTACATTTTCCTCCAAATCATTTATATATATTACAAACGGCAAAGGTCCCAGCACTGATCCCTGAGGAACACCACTTGTCACAGCCCTCCATTCAGAAATGCACCCTTCCACTGCTACCCTCTGTCTTCTTTGACCGAGCCAGTTTTGTATCGACCTTGCCAGCTCACCTCTGGTCCCATGCAACTTCATCTTCTGCACCAGTCTGCCATGAGGGACCTTGTCAAAGGCCTTACTGAAATCCATGTAGACAACATCCATTGCCCTATCCTCATCAATCATCTTCATCACTTCCTCGAAAAACTCGATCAAGTTCGTGAGACACGACCTCCCCTTCACAAAACCATGTTGCCTCTCACTAATACGTCCACTTATTTCCAAGTGGGAATAAATCCTGTCTCGAAGAATCCTCTCCAATAATTTCCCTACCACTGATGTAAGGCTCACCGGCCTGTAATTACCTGGATTATTCTTGCTATCCTTCTTAAACAAAGGAACAGCATCGGCTATTCTCCAATCCTCTGGGACCTCCCCTGTAGCCAGTGAGGATACAAAGATTTCTCTCAAGGCCCCAGCAATTTCCTCCCTTGCCTCTCTCAGTATTCTGGGGTATATCCCATCAGGTCCTGGGGACTAATCTATCTTAATGTTTCTCAAGAACCCCAACACCTCCTCTTTTTTGATCTCAACATCACTCAAACTATCTACACATCCTTTCCCAGACTCATCATCCACCAAGTCCTTCTCTTTGGTGAATACTGACGCAAAGTACTCATTTAATACCTCGCCCATTTCCTCTGGCTCCACGCATAGATTCCTTCCCTTGTCCTTGAGTGGGCCAACCCTCTCCCTGGCTACCCTCTTGCTCTTTATATATGTATGAAAAGCCTTGGGATTTTCCTTAATCCTGCTGGCCAATGCTTTTTCGTGACCCCTTTTAGCCCTCCTTACTCCTTGCTTAAGTTTCTTTCTACTTTCCTTTATTCCACACTTGCTTTGTGTGTTCCCAGCCTCCTAGCTTTGACAAATGCTTCCTTTTTCTCTTTGACTAGGCTCACAATATCTCTTGTTATCCAAGATTCCCAAAACTTGCCATACTTATCCTTCATCCTTACAAGAATGTGCCGGTCCTGAATCCCTATCAATACTCCCTATGCCAACCGGAATACTCACTGTACCAACCGGAATACAATCTCTGGGGATGAGACGAAAAACAGGGAAAGCTCAGATCAATTGGGTTAGGAATATGGAAGATTCTCCTCTGACCCCCTTTAGGCAATGAACATCAGATCATTGATTAACATAGAGTCACAGAGTTGTAAAGCGCAGAAAAGACCCATTGGCTGGAACTTTCTCGTCCCACCCACCACGGGAATCATAGCGGGTGGAACATGGACCATGTGAATGTCCGTTGACTTCGGGCAACCTTGGGGCGAGCCTGGCTGGAAAATCCGCCCATCGAGTCTGCAACGACAATAACTACCACTAAAGTCGCACTAATCCCATTTTCCAGCACTTGTCCCACATCCTTGAATGTTATGATGTTTCAAGTGCTCATCCAAATACCTTTTAACGGTTGTAGGGTTTCCTGCCTCCACTACCTTCCCAGGCAATTCATTCCAGATTCCAACCACCCTCTGAATGAAAAACATTTTTCTCAAATCCCCTTTGAATCTCCTGCCTCTCACCCTAAACTATGCCCCCTCGTGATTGACCCCTCAACTGAGGGGAACAGCTGCTTCCTATTCACCTCATCCATACCCCTCATAATCTGATACACCTCAATCATGTCCCCCCTCAGCCTTCACTGCTCTAAAGAAAACAATCCAAGCCTATCCAGTCTCTCCTTATAGCTCAAATGTTCCATCCCAGGCAACATCCTGGTGAACCTCCTCTGTATTCCCTCTGGTGTGTAATCACATCCTTCCTATAGTGAGATGATCAGAACTGCACACAGTACTCCAGCTGTGGCCTAACCAATGTTCTGTTCAGCTCCAACATTACCTCCTTGCTCTTATACTCTGCCATGACTGATAAAAGCAAGTGTCCCATTTGCCTTCTTAACTATCCTATTCATGTGCTCTGCGCCTTCAGGGATCTGTGAATAATTGCCCCAAGATCCATCTGTTCCTTTGAGCTTCTTAGTGTCCTGCCATTCATTAAACTTCTTTGTCTTGTTACCTCTTCTAAAGTGTATCACCTTGCACTTATCAAGGTTAAATACCATCTGATACTGCTCTGCCCGTCTCACCAACCCATCTATATCTTCCTGTAACCTACGACCTCCTTTTTCACTATTAACCACCCGACCAATCTCGTTGCCATCTGCAAACTTGCTTAACATTGCTCCCTTACATTCTCATCTATATCATTTATGTATATAACAAACAATAAGGGTCCCAGCACTGAACATTGTGGTACACCACTGACACAGGCCTCCAGTCACTAAAACAGCCTTCTGCCACCACCACCAGTATAAGGGGAGTCTGCAAGAGGCATTAGTGGAGTACAGAAAGTGCAGGATGGAGCTTAAGAAATCAATTAAGAGACCAAAGAGGGGAAACGAGAAAGCTCTAGCTGGTAAAAATAGGGAAAATCTTAAGATATTTTATAATTATATCAATGGGAAGACGATAACCAGGGAAAGAGTAGGGCCCATTACAGACCAAGGGGGAAATCTGTGGGTGGAGGCAGAGGACATTGGTAGGGTGTTAAACGAATATTTCACATGTCTTCACCCACGAGAATGAGGAGGTAGTTATGAAATATGGAGAGACTGAGGTTCCAGAGCAAATTGTCATAGTGAGTGACAAGGTATTGGAGATATTGGCGGGCTTAAAAGTGGACTAATCTTGAGGTGTGGATGAATTGTGTCCCAGATTATTGTGGAAGGCAAGATTGCAGGGGCTCTGACCCAAATTTTTAATTCCTCCCTGGTCACTGGGGAGGTGCCAGAGGACTGGAGAACAGCTAATGTGGTCCCACTATTTAAGAAAGGTTGTAGAGACAAGCCAGAGAACTACAGACCAGTGAGTCTCATGTCTGTGGTTGGGAAACTATTGGAGAAGATTCTGAAGGAGAGAATCCATCTCCATTTGGAGAGGCAAGGTTTCATCAGGGAGGATAAGCATGGTTTTATCAGAGGGAGGTCATGCCTAACAAATTTGATTGATGTTTTTTGAGCATGTAACCAAGTGTGTGGATGAGGGTAGGGCAGTTGATGTAGTTTACATAGAACATAGAACATAGAACATTACAGCGCAGAACAGGCCCTTCGGCCCACGATGTTGCACCGACCAGTTAAAAAAAAAAACTGTGACCCTCCAACCTAAACCAATTTCTTTTCGTCCATGAACCTATCTACGGATCTCTTAAACGCCCCCAAACTAGGCGCATTTACTACTGATGCTGGCAGGGCATTCCAATCCCTCACCACCCTCTGGGTAAAGAACCTACCCCTGACATCGGTTCTATAACTACCCCCCCTCAATTTAAAGCCATGCCCCCTCGTGCTGGATTTCTCCATCAGAGGAAAAAGGCTATCACTATCCACCCTATCTAAACCTCTAATCATCTTATATGTTTCAATAAGATCCCCTCTTAGCCGCCGCCTTTCCAGCGAAAACAATCCCAAATCCCTCAGCCTCTCCTCATAGGATCTCCCCTCCATACCAGGCAACATCCTGGTAAACCTCCTCTGCACCCTCTCCAAAGCCTCCACATCCTTCCTGTAATGTGGGGACCAGAACTGCACACAGTACTCCAAGTGCGGCCGCACCAGAGTTGTGTACAGTTGCAACATAACGCTACGACTCCTAAATTCAATCCCCCTACCAATAAACGCCAAGACACCATATGCCTTCTTAACAACCTTATCTACTTGATTCCCAACTTTCAGGGATCTATGCACACATACACCTAGATCCCTCTGCTCCTCCACACTATTCAAAGTCCTCCCGTTAGCCCTATACTCAACACATCTGTTATTCCTACCAAAGTGAATTACCTCACACTTCTCCGCATTAAACTCCATCCGCCACCTCTCGGCCCAACTTTGCAACCTGTCTAAGTCTTCCTGCAAACTACGACACCCTTCCTCACTGTCTACCACACCACCGACTTTGGTGTCATCAGCAAATTTGCTAATCCACCCAACTATACCCTCATCCAGATCATGGATTTCAGCAAAGCCTTTGACAAAGTCCCACATGGGAGACTTATTAAGAAGGCAAATGCACACGCGTGAGAGGGCAATCTGATAAGGTGGATTCATAATTGGCTTAGCGGTAGGAGACAGAGGCTTTAGTGACTGGAGGCCAGTGACCAGTAGAGTACCACAGAAATCCGTGCTGGGCTCCCTATTGTTCGTCATTTATATAAATGACATAGATGACTATGTGGGGAGTAGGATTAGTAAGTTTGCTGATGACACAAAGATTGGCCAGGTGGTTAACAGTGAAGTTGAGTGTCTTGGGCTACAGGAAGATACAGCCGAGATGGTCAAATGGGCAGATAAATGGCAGATGGAATTTAACCCTGAAAAGTGTGAGGTGATGCACTTTGGAAGGAGTAATTTGACGAGGAAGTATATTATGAAAGGTCTGATACTGGGAAGTTCTGAAGAACAAAGGGACCTTGGTGTGTTTGTCCATAGATCTCTGAAGGGGAAAGGCAGGTTAATAGGGTGGTGAAAAAGGCACATATTACACTTGCTTTTATCAATCGGGGTATAGATTACAAAAGCAGAGAGGTCATGATGGAGTTGTATAGAACTTTGGTGAGGCCACAGCTGGAGTACTGTGTGCAGTTTTGGTCGCCCCATTATAGGAAAGATGAGATCGCACTGGAAGGGGATACAGAGGAGCTTCACCAGGATGTTGCCTGGGACGGAACATTTAAGTTATAAAGAGAAATTGGATAACCTTAGGTCGTTTTCTCTGGAGCAGAGAAGACTGAGGGGCGACCTGATTGAGGTGTTCAAGATTGAGGGGCATGGACAGGGTGGATAGGGAGCAGCTGTTCCCCTGAGTTGAAGGGTCAGGTACGAGGGGACACAAGTTAAAAGAGGGGTGGGAGGTTTAGGGGGGATTTGAGGAAAAACTCTTACCCAGAGGGTGGTGACGGTCTGGAATGCACTGCCTGGGAGGGTGGTGGAGGTGGGATGCCTCACATCCTTCAAAAAATACCTGGATGAGTAATTGGCATGCCATAACATTCAAGGCTATGTGCCAAGTGCTGGCAAGTGGGTTTAGGTGAGCAGGTCAGGACCTTTCATGCGTTGGTACAGATGCGATGGGCTGAAGGGCCTCTTCTGCACTGCAGCATCCTGTGATTCTGTGATCTGTGTTCTATTACTAAGCTAGTTTCCAATCCATCTCGCCAGGTTTCCCTGGATTCCATGTGTTTCAACCCTTTCAAATTTACAATTATCAGGTCTCTGCCTTGTATATGATGTGAAGTATCAGCCCACAGCCAGAGACAAGTCCAGCTCTCATCTGGAGGAATTCAGTAAATCATTATTCAATCCACAAGTCTGCAGCCTGTCACCCAGGTCCATTGTTCTCCAGAAAGGATCTCCTCACCTCCAACATAGATCTGCCTTGACATAACTCAGGCGGGTGAACCCACCTACCTTTGGGGTGGCATAGTGATTAGCACTGCGGCCTCACAGCGCCAGGGACCTGGGTCAATTCGAGCCTTGGGTGACTGTATGGAGTTTGCACATTCTTCCCGTGTCTGCGTGGGTTTCCTCCGGGTGCCCCAGTTTCCTCCCACAGTCCAAAGATGTGCAAGTTAGGTGGATTGGCCATAGGTGGATTAACAATAACTCTACACCTATCGTTAAACCTAGCTGTAGGGGTTTAGGGTGGTGAGGGGTTTAGGGTGGTAAGTGGAATAAATAAGGAAACACAACTGCAAAAATAGGTCAGGAACATGCAACCAGGGGATAGCAATTTAGAGTAGTGAAAAGAAAAACTACAATGAAAAACAATGAGAGGAGAGTCATACTTTCCTGCCACATGATTGGGCTGTGATGATCCAATGCTGGACACATGCGGAGGTTCTCCCTGTGAGGTTGCCAAGGTTTCAGCCCCCATGTCTTTTTGTTGGGCAGGAACAGGAATAGAAATCTCTGCCTTCAACTGGCAGGTGCCCATTTTAATATCAACAGATGGGTACGGGCATGGAATATACAGATTATCTATGGCCTAACTAAATGGTGGAATAGGCTTGAGGTGCTGAAAGGTCTCTGGCTGTTCCTATGCCTTGCTACTCTGCAGATTGTTCAGTTGACATCCTACCAGACATCGAAGGTTGCTAGGCTAATATAAAATGAGGAATATTTTAGCCGTTTTAACATCTGTTTTCTGTTTTGACACTTGGATTCTCATAATCATTATACCAAATTATGTAAATAATTTATTCCTGATTTCCCCAATTAATATCAATGGGTTTCCCAATGGAAATTCCCCCATCTTTTACCTCTGGAAGGAGATCCCATGGTAGTCTGTCTGAGCTGCTCCTCACCCAACTCCCACTCTGCAGAAAGAGGTGAACATCTTTCATGTTACCAGGCAACAAGGGCAGCTGGAGGCTGTCAAGCTCAAAGGGAGCAGGAACAATCAAGCCCAATAGCATCGGTAAGAAATGTGAATCACTGACTGACTAATGTTGAAAACATCCTCAGAAAGAGTCTAGTCACAGCGTGTTCACTCTCCATGGTGCTGTGTGTGTAAGGTTATCCCAGGACATTCAGGAATAAGCACAGGTTGATTTAATCATATCTGCCAAGATATCACGGCCAACTCTTCAATCTTGGCATCTACCTGACAACTGGTAGTTATCTTTTCCAAGTCTGATGCTGAGTTGTGCCATCTGATGCAAGGACCACTATGTCTACCATACAGAACATATTGGCTTAAGCAATGACAATAATGTCCACCATCTTGTAGGGATGGTGCCACAAAGTGGAACAGAGGACTCAGGACCACTGTTCTCGCAGTGATCTGTGCAGCATCACTTTGACTTCAGTGACAACCAAGTGCAGGACTACCCCATTATTTGCCTGCAGATACCCCTTGAGTAAGGCAGGGAGTAGGGCTAAACTGTTTATTCTTGCCTCATGTGGTCATACATGGTACTGCAGTGAGAATTTACCCAGAGAGAAAACAGGAAAAAAAGGGGAGGCAATCTCTGAGCAACATTTTTGGCAACCCATTTTCCAGCACCCTTCAATCCAGCTGCAGGTCATGACCCCACTTTGGAAAGCACTGAGATAGAAGGTTATGCTGTTGAATGCGATGAAGGTGGGAGGAGGCTGGTGTGGTGAATAAACACCACGTAGAGCCAGTTGAGCTTATTTGGTGCTGTAATTCGATATAATACTGAATTGTCTGACGCTGTTAAAGCTCTGAAAATCCATCATAAGATTCAAAGTTGTGTTTATCAGCTTGTCTGTTTTAAAAGTAAATGAGAGGTTGTTCTAACAGTGTGTGGCACTGGCCATAATGTTGAATGTCTTGCCAGGGTGCAGCATTTAATTGTCTGTCTCTGCCATTCGCAGTTCCCATCATCCCAGATGTTCCCATTATTGATGCGGAGGCACATGATGAGTATGAGAATTTCCTGATGTATAGCTCGGATGTACTGCGATCGCCCAGACCTAGCACTTCTGATGATACAGGTATGGTCGTGCACTGCCAGCTCTTATGTACTTTACCAATAATCACTGAGTTAGCTGCTACCACATTACAGCAAAGAGACTATGATTGATTTTTTAAATCAATTATATTGAACCTGCAGTGACAAGAATGTGGCCTTGACTTCAGAAGGACATCAGCAAAACTGGAGAAGGAAAATGCTATTCAGCCCATCAACAGTCCATATATGACTCTTTTATCATGGACAACCACTACCACTTGGCATTTGTTCCTTCCCTGTTTTAAGCAGTAATAAATCCTTCTCCTTTTTTGGAGACTCTTCATTGTTAGATTTTACTGTTAATACCCTGCATTTCTCCAAATCCTAACAGCGAGATTTAAGTTTCATTTCTAGATTGGTCCAAATATCTCCAAAGATAATGGTTACTTTTCCTCCTCATTTCCTGTGTACAGCAGTTTGTGCATTATGAAAATGTAATCATTGCTACAGATTCCATTTTTTTAATATCATTCACAAACAGTTTGAGCACAGACTTTCCAGAACAGATCCCCAGAGAATGTCATTCAGTACTGTTTCTCACTTTCCTTTTATCATATGTTTTCCTCTTCTGCTGTTAAAAAGGTGCATTATTATCACACCTTATTGCCTCCCTGAGGACATCCCAAAGCACATAATGTCCGAGGTATTATTTTTTGAAGTGTGGTCACTTTTATTGTGAATGCTAAACCAATTCTTTGTTCTTTATTCATGAATAGGATGGGAATGGAGGGATATGGTCCCCGGAAGGGTAGGGGGTTTTAGTTCACTCGGGCAGCATGGTCGGTGCAGACTTGGAGGGCCGAAGAGCCTGTTCCTGTGTTGTAATTTTCTTTGTTCTTAATTCTCAGTCTATTTAAACAATCTGCCTTCTATTCCGTGAGTTTCAACTTTTCCCTCACATGAAACTTTGTTAAATGCCTTTTCAAAATCCATGTGAACTAACATCTAATACTCTCCCTGCGAGCTCAATTTCCCTCTCCAAGAATTCCCATAGGCTTGTATTACATGATCCATTGCTCCTACACCCAGTTACTGCCGATGGCATCTTTGCTCTTTAAATCTGTGTTGATAGCTTGCCTTAGAAAGCCCTCCAGATTTTCCTCACTCTGGATGTGAGTCTAATTAATCTGTTAACCCCAGGCATGGGTCTTATTCCCTCTGTAATTAAGACTCTGTCTTCCTCCAAATCTCAGTCTTTAGGCACTTCTGGAGCTAAAACATAATTTCTATATGAGCTCAGGATCCCATTGCAGCACAGTGGTTAGCACTGCTGCTTCACAGCTCCAGGGACCTGGGTTCGATTCCCGGCTCGGGTCACTGCCTGTGTGGAGTTTGCGCATTCTCCTCGTGTCTGCGTGGGTTTCCTCCGGGTGCTCCGGTTTCCTCCCACAGTCCAAAGATGTGCGGGTTAGGTTGATTGGCCGTTGTAAAATTGCCCCTTAGTGTCCTGAGGTTTGTAGATTAGAGGGATTAGCGGGTAAAAATATGTAGGGATATGGGGGTAGGGCCTGGGTGGGATTGTGGTCGGTGCAGACTCGATGGGCCGAATGGCCTCTTCCTGCACTGTAGGGTTTCTATGATTCTATGATTGTCCATTTACTTTGGCTGAGTTTTGACCCCAGTCTTTTGCAAGAACTAATGGGAAGGATCTAATCTATATTTGCTACAACAGAAAGTAGCTGAAGCCAAAACATTGAATGTTTTCAAGAAGCAGTTAGATATAACATAAGAACATAAGAAATAGGAGCAGGAGTAGGTCATCTAGCCCCTCGAGCCTGCCCCGCCATTCAATAAGATCATGGCTGATCTGAAGTGGATCAGTTCCACTTACCCGCCTGATCCCTATAACCCCTAATTCCCTTACCGATCAGGAATCCATCTATCCGTGATTTAAACATATTCAACGAGGTAGCCTCCACCACTTCAGTGGGCAGAGAATTCCAGAGATTCACCACCCTCTGAGAGAAGAAGTTCCTCCTCAACTCTGTCCTAAACTGACCCCCCTTTATTTTGAGGCTGTGCCCTCTAGTTCTAGTTTCCTTTCTAAGTGGAAAGAATCTCTCCACCTCTACCCTATCCAGCCCCTTCATTATCTTATAGGTCTCTATAAGATCCCCCCTCAGCCTTCTAAATTCCAACGAGTACAAACCCAATCTGCTCAGTCTCTCCTCATAATCAACACCCCTCATCTCTGGTATCAACCTGGTGAACCTTCTCTGCACTCCCTCCAAGGCCAATATATCCTTCCGCAAATATGGGGACCAATACTGCACACAGTATTCCAGCTGCGGCCTCACCAATGCCCTGTACAGATGCAGCAAGACATCTCTGCTTTTATATTCTATCCCCAATGCGATATAGGCCAACATCCCATTTGCCTTCTTGATCACCTGTTGCACCTGCAGACTGGGTTTTTGCGTCTTTAGGTGAAGGAGATCAAAGGATATGGGGGAAGATGGGATCAGGCGATTGAGTTGGATGATCAGCCATGATCATAATGAATGGCGGAGCAGGCTCAAAGGGCCAAATGGCCTCCTCTTGCTCTGATTTTCTATGTTTCTATATCCCTGACCAAGGCCTGACATTCTGGAGCATTTTATTCAACTTATCTTCAACAGACTTATCTGTTCTTTGACTATTTTATTCTTAACAATTTTGGAACTCATATGGGTCTGTCCCTGATTTATCTCTCTTCTTTCTTAGTACTTTAGCTTCTTTTGCATAAGGACATGAGAAAGCCAAATGGGCCCACTCCATCCCTGAGCGCATTGACTTTATCTATAAACTCCTCGACAGTTTTGCTTCACTCGACTGATTGGTCTCTCCATTGATACAACTCTGGTCTAATGTGTGTCTCTGATCTCTCTGCCTTATTATTGGTGACATCGCAGTGATTCTTCAGTTTTTATTCCTGATAATTGGCTATTAAGATGCAACATTCTGAAGCAAGACAAGTGGGTCAGTGCAAAATACTTTGAAACTTTGAATGCTGGAAATCGGAACTCAAAACAGAAAATGCTGGAAATACTTGGCAGGAGGCTGAGAGAAGCAGTGTTAACTTTTCAGGTTGATGACCTTTCCTCTCTCAACAGACGCTGCCAGACATGGTGGGTATTTCCACCATTTGCCTTTGCTATTTCAGTCCCTGGCTTTGTTTTGTTCCTTCATTTTGAAAATGGGCAACATATTACCCGAGATGTAAAGTACAGGGATTTCTTCAGTCATCACTGACTCCCTCATATTAACTATAAATCCTTTATAAATCTGCATGTTTGGATATCATACATGTGTACAAAGGTGTACATGTGTGTGTACAGGCATGTATTTGCATTCATGTGCATTTTGATATATGTGTGTATGTATGCCATACACGCAGCCCTGTGTAATGGTTAGGCTGCCTCTCTCTGCTTAGGGCGTTATCCAATGTCTCCCATTGGGAATGGGTAGGTTAGGGTGTTATAGGTGTGGCCGTGCTCGGCTGATGCTGAACCATTTTCTGGCACTAAATACCAACATGAGTCATTAACTTGTTCTGAAAGGCTCCAAATGGAAGCATGTCCGACTGCTGGGCGATGATTTCGATGGGAGGAAGGTAACGTGGAAATTACCGGTGGAAGTGATACCCCGCCTTTCCTCTAGTTCTTCCCTGACGCGTGCTTCCTCAGACACTGAGAGCCTCCTCTCCGAAGACACTGAGTATTCAGACACCATGAGGAGGAGAGCCACACCCCAACCACGGGAAGGCCAAGGTGAAGATCTCACAATGCTTCTTTCATTAACGTACTTGTGTTTCTGGGCAATCTCCTCAGTGCTCTGAGAAACCTTCTGCCTTTGAGTAGCCTCCCACCTTTGCTGAGTATACGCCCATCAATTGAACAGAGATGCATGCAGAAAGGGGGCAAGGGACTGTTAGCACTTTGTGCAGACAGAGTCAGAGATCAGTTAGTATTATTGAAAATACACATGCCGCACCTCAGCCTTGTTACTGCTGCTTACAGATTGTAAGCAACATACCGAATCTCTGGGAGGTAGGAACTGCAGCCTCATCTGAATAAGAGAGCTGACTTCAACTCCTTGGATGACAATCACACATGGAGGGTCTTGGTTGGTAACTGCTACCAGTCAGCTATTTGTCTGTGTCAGGTGGAAGGTAACAATGGTCTAACTGGCCAGAGGAGAACAGCTGATGATCTAGTGGCAGCAAGGTATGTCAGCAGCGTGGGACATGAGGTTGGGGAAACTGTTGCACGGTCTTGTAGCTGCCTGGGAGTGGGCTAACCCAGGGTGCAGAGTCCCAGATTCTGCTTGTGGGGCCCAAAGCAGCACTCCCTCTCTTCTGGCTCTGATCAGATTTACCTTGGAGCTTTCCAATGATCTTACCTGGTGGTGCAGGAAGTACATGTGGGCGATCCGTGAATGTCATTTGTCGTGAAAAATGGGGAAGCAGTGAGATTGGAGTGGGAAATGGAGCCACTCCTTCCTCATTGATCGGGAAGAGTCAAATTCACCTGAGAGAATTTGAGATTCAGATGGGTGCTGTCTTCTAAATACATACTTAACTATTTGTGTAAGGTTACTGCTTCAATGCTACCAGCTCAAAAACAACTAAAACATGAAATGAAAGTCTGCTACCAGGAATGTATTTCAATAATCAATGTCCTGTGATGATCAGACCACCTTCTCTCTATCATTCAGGTGTGCTTTGCCAGACTAGAGGGATTGTGTAGTGGTTATGCTTTCTCCTTGCTTAAGCTGTCACACGCTGCATTGCAACAGTGACTTCACTTCAGAAGTGCTTCATTGGTTTAAAGTGCTTTGGGAAGTCCTGTGGTTGTGAAAGGGGCAATATAAATGCAAGGTCTCTCTTTACTTTCCCTCTGATGATGCAGGCTCCACCTCGGGACAGTCGTGTCAGATGTTGGCGAAGTTTTTTTTGTCCGCATTTTCCCAACTTGCAATCTCCACCGTCTCAAATGGGCAAGGTCAGCAGGCACGTGGGAACACCACTACCTGTTCCCCGAAGCCTCAATATCCTGACTGGGAAATACATCGCTGTTCCTTTAGTCACTGGGTGAAAATCCTGGAATTCCCTCCCGGACAGTACCGTGGGTGTACCCAGAGGACATGGACTGCAGGAGGTCAAGAAGGTTGCTCACCACCACCTTCTCGAGGGGAACTAAGGTGGACAATAAATTCTGGCCTTGCCAGCAACACCCACATTCCATGAATGAATTTACAAAATGTAGAACATGTAGAGCAGGATGGAGCTGAACAGGGTGACATTGAGCAGTGTGTATAGTAAGCACTTCACTCAGCATGATTCCCAACCATGTGGTCCTACTCTCCAGTCCAGTATAAAATGGTCCCAGTTTCTGAATTTTCTTTTACGTTTTTTTTCTCCCTGTACTGGCTGTGAGGAGATCTGTGATAGATGGTTTGATTGGTGCTTTCTCTCATTGTGTCTACACCCCTAACTCACGAACAACTACCCCAAAAATCAGAAGGTCCACTGCCCTCATTGTATCTCCTCCTCCTTCTTACACCCCACCAAAAGCCACCAAAAACCCTCCTCCCAAAATACAAGAATCCAATGCCACCATCTTCCAATGTAAAGTCCTGATCCTGAAGTGCCAGAATGCAGATGTTTTCATGAGAATAAGTTGTTAATTTTAGAAAGGGTTGGTGCAATGTTTGCCAAATCTATCCGTAATTCTCACTTTACATCATAGTGCTGACACCCAAATTATGTTGAATGTTAATGGGTCACAGCTTGCTGGTCCCTGCAAGGTGGCTGGTAACCTGGTGGAGTGATCCTGGTACTTGGGTGGAAGTATCAGTATCCGAGTGGAGCAATGCCGGAACTCGGGTGCAATGGTGCCGATGCCTGGGTGGTATGGCTTTGATGCCCAGTGCTGGGTGGCGGGTTGCTGGTGCCCTTTTCTGGGTAGGATTTATGGGTTGGTTTACTGAACACATTTCATTTCTTCTCTCCCACAGACATGCAGATGAATGGGAAATGGGAAATGAACTCTCTATTTCCTGGAAGTGCCAACAGCACCCTCAATCAGAGCACAACCACCACTCACAGCGGGCAATACTCTAGGATGATGAGTGGCTCCTTAATGCCCATGGACACCCAGGCAACCATGATGTCAGGACTGGGTCAGTATGAGCCATTGTGTAATCCACTGTGTTGAAAACCACCTGCCTCTTGCTTCTGACTCAGAGATGGATATTATTTAACAGTCACTTCAATCTCTCACAGCTCTGAACTTCCTGTGGTGTGTGATCCCCTCCCCTCCGCCACACTGCCCCAGTGTGAGGTGTTAGTCATTTCACACTTACACTTGGTTTGACCTTTGTTTTTTCAGAAGGTTCTCCCCCATTCTACCCTTCCTCTCGTTCGCTCAGCACATTTTGTACCTTCCTCTCTCTGAGGCAGCTACATTTCAGTTCACCCTATTCCAAACAATGGCCAACAAAATGTTTTCTAAGTTGCAATTTTGTGAAGTCAGAAGACATAGGATTGGCTCCAACCACATATTGTGGGTCACAGTTAACTAATCATCACCTTCCCCCCCATTCTCACCTGTCCCCTCATCTTCTCACCTTCCCTTGTCTTGTCACCTCCCCCCAGCCTTACCCCTCCCCTCGATCGACCTCTGCACCCACACACCTGGAGGCTGTCTTGGCATTGGAGCCGGAGTTGGAAAGGGCCAGACTGGCACATCAGTTCAAAGGAGGCTCGACACTAACTTCAGCTCAGACCCTGATGGGCTGGCATGCAAAGCAATCGATTTGAGGGCAAGTCAAATTGCTCTCTTTGTAACTTTCTTGATCTGAGGTTTGATTTTGATTATCTCCAAGTGCACCATATTGTTAACCCTCCCAGCTAAAATATCTAGAACTAGGATCTTTAAAGTGACATCAGAAATTCTATCGGACGGACTCCCCGTTGGCCTCCAGGTGAGGTTCTGGCTAATGTGGAATGGAGCGGTAAAATCCAGAACATGGGGCTAGACCTTTCAGAGTTGATGTCCAGAATCACCTCACACAGAGTGGACATCTGTAACACTCTCACCCAAAAGCTGTTGAAGCTAGAATTTAAAAACTGATGTTGGTAGATTTTTGTTAGGCAAGGGATATAAGGGTTGCGGAACCATGGCAAGTAAATGAATTAAGATACAGATCAGTAATTATCTAATTGCATAGCAGAACACATTCAAGGAGCTGAATCATAGAATAGAATCCCGACAGTATGGAAGTAGGCCATTGGGCCCATTGTGTCTGCACTAACTCTCCTGTTCTTGTATTCCTGTAAAGATTCAGGTTTCACTCATGGAGTGGGGGGGGGGGGGGGGGGTGAGATTTTCCTGTCCCAGCTGCCATGGGAATTAATGGGCAGGAGTGGGTGGACCATGCAAAGGTCCATTGACCTCGGGCAGGATTTTCTGGTTTGGGGGCGAATGCAGTCGGAAAATCCCACTCATAGTCTGTGCTGAGTTAGTTAATCTCAGGTTGGCTGCTATTAGGGTAACCATGGCTGTTTCTGGTTTAGTGAAAAGTTACAGTTTCACAAGCAGGCAAAAGGAACAGACACCAGGTCGAGCCTGTGAAACTGTGCCCCAGACAACGGCAGCATCTACAGGAGATGAGGGTTGAAAATTTTGAGTGACTGCTCCAGTACTGTGTTTCTGAATTCCTGATAGATCTTTGTTCTTGCAGAAACATCAATGTATGGAAAGATGGGAGGTAACTATACAATCACACAGCAGATGATTGGAGGGAGGAGACGCACTGAATCTGAGGATGTAAATGCTGCGCTTGAGAACCTGGAGATGGTTCTACACGGTTAGACATTTTCAAATACATTTCCATAAACTCTCTTTCTTATTTATAATGACTATATCCTGAGCTTGGATTTAAATACATAGGACAGAGTTTTATGCTCCACAAGGCGGGTTCTCAGGCTGGTGGGAGGGGGGGGGGGGGCAGGGGGGGCAAGGGAGAGTAAACTTGAATGGACGGTAATACCCCCAAGCCCACCCACCCAAACCTAGACATAATTTCACGGTGGGTCGGGCAAAGCCTCGGGTGGCAAACCCACCCATTCACCTATTGAGGACCTCAAATTGACTACTTAATGGCCACTTAAGGGCCTCATCCTGCCCAGCTCAAGTTTTAGGTTCGTGGATGCAGCTAGGGTGGGATACAGAGAAAAAAACTTTTCTCCATCTTGGTTGGGCAGGGGGAGGCTCCCTCAGTGTTGGGGTGCCCCCCCCCATTAAATGTCAGGAGGCTTCCAAGAGTCGGCGGGAGCACATTAAAATTCTACCCTTGATTTAGAGACTTGCCTTGTACCTATTGATGCTGAGCTCAAATCCAACAAGTACTACAATCTCTGTAGAGACCAATAACTTTTTAAAAGAGATATGAACTTCTAGTTATTAGCTGAAAGATTGCAACTCAAAACTTTTACTGTTATGAATGATTAAAAAATACACTGTATTCTATGATCTAAACACTATTCTTTT